>NC_134409.1:58306187-58538687 GCF_038048845.1 Mixophyes fleayi
ACCTTTTGTGGTAGAATGTACGGAATAGTTTGGAATAAATACATAAGTTTGGGGAGGACCATAATTTTAAAGGCCGCTACTCGACCCAGCCATGACATCTCAAATGTCATACATGAGGTAAAGCGCTTATGAAGTTGAGCCAATAATGGAGGGTAGTTGACTTCAAAATACGTCTGAGAACTTCACAGAGACGTGGATTCCTAAGTATGAGATCGCTTTCTCCTTCCATATATATTTAAATCTAGACTTCAAGCGAGCTAAAGAATCTGACGGTATATGAAATGGCTTTGCTTCAGTCTTTGTTGTATTAAGTTTGTAATAAGAAGCCTGAGTATGATGTGTACCGAATCGAGTGAAGGCTCTGGCTCCGAAATAAACAATAAGACATCATGTGCAAACAAGCACAGGGTGTGGGAGGCTCTCCTGAGGGTAAGGCCTTTGCAGGACTCTGATCTATGCAAAAGTTCTGTTAGAGGTTTAATTGCTAATACATAGATAAGGGGCGATAAAGGACACCCCTGCCTAGTCCCATTGGTAATGGGGAATGCGTCAGATAGAAACTAGTTGCTCAAATCCTTGGCAGACGGGCCGCAATAGAGCACCAAAATCGCCTGTAAGATTACCCCTTGGAACCCAAACTTGTTAACACCTGTTTCATAAAGTCCCAATGCAATCTGTCAAATGCCTTTTCTGTATCCAGAGAAAGCAGTAGCAGCTAAGTGCAGTTTCTTGAGACGTATTCAACAAGGTTTAGTACTCTTCTCCTGTTGTCTGACGCCTGGCATCCCAACATGAATCCTACTTGATCAGGGTGTATGAGAGATGGAAGAATGGGGGCAATCCTATTGATGATAAATTTTGCGTAGATCTTAAGATCTGTGTTCAAAAGAGCAATTGGCCTATAATTACGACATTCTGTCGCATCCTTTCCCGGTTTCAGAATTGTTACAATCCGAGCCTCTAAAATCTGCTCAGGGAACCCACCACAGCCTGTGCCTTCATTGAATAAAGTGACTAATATGGGGACAAGATCCTTCTGAAAGATGGTATAAAAGTCGTTAATATAACCGTCCGGGCCAGGAGCCTTTCCTTTCGAAAGATTTTTAATAACATCTCTCGCCTCTCTAGAGGTTCATGACCTATTTAAGGTTTGAAGTGTGTCTGTATCTAGAGATGGGAGTTGTAAATTTTGGAGGAAGTCATGGATGTCAGTCGGGGAGGGCTGCGGGACGCTAGGATTGTCTTTAAGATTATAAAGGCCTGCATAGTATTTTACAAACAAATGAGCAATATCCCTGGGGTTCGAAAATTTTAATCCACCGGGACTACTGAAATGTCTGATGCGGTTTCTAGCTTGTTATCCTCTAAGTTTCCGGGCCAACATGTACCCTGCCTTATTTCCCGTTGTATAAAACTAATGATGATGAAGACGTGAGAGAGCCGCCTGGGTATGTAACATAAGAAACTGCTGAAGTTGATGTCTAAGTTGGACCAACTCATTTTTTAGTGTAATAGAGAGTTTAGTTTTGTTGTTGTTTTCTAAAGCTACAATTTTAGTTTCTAAATCCCTCTGCATGAAGACATTGGCTCTTTTGAGTCTAGCACCCGTTTGAATCGCAGCCCCCCCTTAGAACTGCTTTAAGGGCACACCAGTGTGTGAAAACTGATGTATCATCTATAGAATTAGTGGGCAGGTAGTTATCTAGTGATTCTTGGAGGGCAGACTTGCCTTGAATATTGGTGAGAAGATAGGAAGACAATCTCCAAGGTCTTGGGGGACAAGAGTGGGCAGAGGGAAGCCAAGACCATAGGAGAGGAGCATGATCAGACCAAGTAATTGGGAGTATCAAAATTATTTTAGAGTGTTGGAGGGCCCATTTGAGTATGAGGTCAATTCTGGAATAAGTATTTTGTATGAGGAAATGGTAAGTAAAGTCTTTCTCTAATGGGGACAAAGCATGCCATGTTTCGTACACGTCATATTCAGCCAACAGCTTGCGGAATGAAAGGGAGGGACCCCCTGAATCTGAAGGTATATGTCACGGTCCGGAGGCTGGATAGGAGCCCAGTAGCAGGGAGGAAGGCTGGCTAACAGGAGATGAGATGGAAGAAAGGTCAAACAAGCCAGGTTTGGTACACAGATAGGCGTAGCGGTCCAAAGGTTGAGGCAGAAGCGTAGTGGAGGGCAAGCCGAGGTCGGTACACGTGTAGTATATGCAGGTAGACAGGAACAGCAACAGGAGCAGGAGCTAGATCACAGGCACAGAGCACAATAATCAGGCACTGGAGACAGTAAATAGCCAGGCTTTTATAGGAAGTCAAGGGGTGGAGCTAAGGCATGCTGGAAGATCAGGAGATCACTGGAACTGATCTATAACACTGAATAAAGACAAGGAACTGTCCAGCAGCCAGAATAGCTCAGTCAACAGAGCAGCAGTCCATGGAGGCAGGAGCCCTGGGTTCGAATCCTGACAGTATATTGATGCCAGGTAGGTAGGTCTTATCTAATCTAGGATATAAGACTAAATTAAAATCTCCTAGTAATATCAAACTGCCAAGTCGAATTTTCTGTATCTCTTTAAACAGAGCTTTCAGAAACGGTATTTGCCTAGAGTTAGGGGCATAAAGGCAGACCAAATTGACCGGCTTTTTATCCAAATGACCAGTTAAGATCAAATATTGTCCCTGTTTATCCTCCAGTCTCTGATGCAACTTGAATGTGACTCTGGGGCTGAACAAAGTGGCAACACCATTTTGTGTGAGTGGGCCATTAGCTGATGTATGTATCTCACACTAAAATGTATAATAATAGAGATGTTGCTTTGGAGTCACAGCAAATACACATTAATCCTAAACGTAAAAGATGTATGGCACACTTCTAAGGCAAGACTATATTTGATGGTGTCAACATTACAGAGTCAAGGACACCTGATTGGTCTGGCATTGTATCTGTCTTGTTGGATGCCTTTGAAACTATGAAATGTCTCATAATGCATTCCAAGTATTACCGATTTCTCTGGTTCTTATACTTTCTGGCTCAAACTGCAGCCAGTGATTTTGAGGTATTATTTGAGCAGATGGTGTGGCTTTTAAAGGATAGTTAAAGAGTAGAATATCCTAAGCTAAACCTGGTTCTCAAACATTGGGGTCTGGCTTGTCAGTTTAGCTCCCCAACATTCTGTGCAGGCACACCACTGCTCCTCTCACTCCTGCATGCTCTCACAGGCAATGTGTTGTCTGTGGATAATACATTTCTGTCTCAAATAAAAACTGGTTTGACAGGATGTTTTAATTTTAATAAACAATTTTAGCCTTAAAACACTGCAGGATAGTGGGGTTTGTTTTAAATTGATTATATTATATTGCATACTTGCTTACTCTCCTGGAATATCTGGGAGACTCCCAAACTTTGGGAGAGCTGGTCTTTCGCCCAGAACACACCCACTTCCTAATGAAGTGGCTAGAATGGCAGTCTTGATGATGCAATTTTCCTAATAGTATTATTTTGGCCCTGCAACGCAATGATGTAATTGCGGCACTGCACTGCATGGTTCAAAATGACTTGATTTGAGATGCCACGTGTCCCCTCATCTGCACTTGCCATTTGACATCCCTTTAGGTACCACTTGGAGGGGAGAGTTACAAAGTTGGCATGTATGTTAATTGCAGCAACATCCAGTGCATTCTTCCTATAACTGGTGATCATGTTAGGCTATGTTAGCAAGTGAGGATTTCACCTATGTGGATTTTTTTCAAGTGTATTGAAAATTTAGATGGCATAGTAAGATTTACACAAGAGGAGAACAGGAGGGGAACATTCTACCTGGAAATCATCTGTGAACTGTGATATACTCCACCTCATGTACCTGCATTGTGAACTGCATGGACAGGGCTTGTCCTCCCACACATATTGACCTGGGGCGTTGGCATACTTCTCTCACCCTGTTGCTTTTTTCAGGTTTTGAACCATCCCTCTCTTTCTCCTCCTTTGAGTTACACTCTATCAGCCTCTTCCACCCAGCCCACCTCCATGTTGCTGTTATCTACCGTCCTCCTGGTGCTGTCTCTCAATTCCTTGATCACTTTGCCACCTGGCTCCCTCACTTTCTCTCCTCTGACCTTCACTCCGTCATCTTGGGGGACTTTGATATCCCTATAGCCAATCCCTGAGACTCTGCTGCTTTCAAATTTGTCTCCCTCTCTTCCTCCCTTGGTCTCCCTCAATGGACCTGCTCTCTCACACACCGCAGTGGCCACTCTCTTGACCTGGTCTGCTCACACCTCGGTACTGTCTCTTACCTCGTTAATTCACCTTTTCCTCTCTGACCACCATCTTTTCTCTTTTAGCATCTTTCCACCCCTCTCACCTTCCCCATCACTTAAGGTTACTCTCATCAGGCGTAATCTTGACATCATTGATCCTACCATGTTCTCCTCCTCCCTGGTCTCACTCCTCTTCCCCATCACCACTCTTTCTTGCCCTGATGAGGCTGTCTTCTTCTATAATCACACCGTTACACTTGACTCTGTTGTCCCGGCTGTCACCATCAAGCTTCATCGGTTCCCGCTTAAACCGTGGCCCTCAAATCTTACCCGCTATCTTCAAAAATGCTCCCGCAGTGCTTAGAGAGAAAGCCACGCTCTCATGCTGACTTCCTCCACTTCAAGTTTATACTTGCCTCTTACAATTCTGCTCTATCACTCTCTAAACAATCCTTCATTAAGGCTCTAATTTCCTCCCATTTCTCCAAATCAGATTGCCTTTTTGCCACCTTCAGATGCCTCTTCTCCTACTTCCCTCCTCGCTCTCTGCTAATGACTTTGCTACTCACTTTACCTCCACAATTGAGTCAATACGTTATGACATCTCCCAGCAGTTCCTTCTTGCCCCAACCTCTCCCCCACTCCCTACCCACTTTGTCCCCACTCCTACCCTCTTCTGTGAATGCTATCTCCATCCCCTCCTCCTCACTTGCTAGCCCACCCACTTCTTTCTTCACGCTGAAATATGCAGATGAAGTCCACACCCTTCTCTCTTCCTCACTCCCATCCACAGGACCCCATCCCTTCCCATCTTCCTTGTCCTGGCTTTCTCCCCCACGCCCCCAGTCGTACTAGCCTATTTGTGTCTCCCTCTTTCCTTTACGATGTAAACTCTCACGAGCAGTGCCCTCTTTCCTTATTTGAAACTCTTGGCCTAATTCTCACTGATTACTACCATCACTCTCACTCACTGTCCCTCATAATTTGATCTACATTACCATGTTACCTGTATTTTTATTCATTCAGCATGTCTGGTCTTAGGATTTTGTTCTTCATGTATCATGTTATGTGTTATGGATCACTGCTTTCTGTATTTGTCATGTACCGCACTGTGAACCCTTTGTGGCCTCTTATGAATAAAAGATAATAATAATTAATGCTCATTGTACATTAGGACACTGTATACAAGCTCTACTTACGTAAACATTTAGGCTGCTGGGACCAGATTCCACGTATACAATGTACAGTGCTTGAACCGTCCATTAAGTGGTAGCTATGACAACTATATTTCACAAAGGCGCCACTGATATAGGTGGCCAATGGGGCTTCAATAAACTCAGCATTACTTATTGCTGGTGGGGTTCCACAGGATTCAGTACTAACTGAATGAAGACACACAAAAAAAGAAAAAAACAATTAGTGTCATTGTCTTATACAACACAGATTCAAAAGTAAGAACACGTATGGCTTTCCACCTCACAATGCTGCATCCATCATTTTGTGTAGTGGTACAAAGATCTTCAGGTAATTGTAACTCTATGCAGTAACAAAGTGATATATTTTCTGCACAGCATTTCATACTTACAGTGGCTATGAAAGCTATTCACCCCGTTTACATTTTTTTATTTTATTTTATTATATCCAATTGTAAAGCACTACGGAATTTGCTGGCGCTATATAAATAAATGTTGATGATTATATCATGGAATTAAAATGCATTAATTCAGTAATTATTACTATTGATTGATACAAAATATTCAAATCTAAATCTAATTTTGTTTTCTCAATTACAAGTAAAAAAATAGACAATTACTGATTATAAAATAGTACTAAGATACACCAAAATAACCTTTGATGCAATTAGCTTTTAAGAGATTACATAAATACAAGAGTTTGGTTAGTGTATTTTCAAATAAGAGCTTCATCATGGAGATCAAATAATATTCAAAGCAAACTATAGAAAGGTTTTATTTAGAAATGCACTAGTCAGGGGAAGGATATAACACAATTTCAAATACTTTTAATATCATCCAGAGCACTTTGAAGTTTGTCGTAAAGATATAGAATATGGTATAACTAGGAATTTGCCTAGGACAGACCATACACCAACTCTGTGCAAGCAGAGCCCTTCTTAGTGAGGCCTATGGCAACTCTGAAAGTTACAATCTCCCAAGGCAGAAATGGGACACTGGACATCAGTAGCCTAGAGTTTGCCAAAGAGCATATGGAAGAGCTACAGATTCTGCAACCATTGATGTAACCAAAATATAAGTTTTGAACATTAACATTAGAGCAAAGTAACACTATGCTCACCATGAAGCATGGTGGTAGGATCAAAATACTACAGGAATGCTTCTCTGTTTCAGGGACTGGAGTAAGGGCAAAAAGGATGGAGCTCAATGTATAATCCAGCAGAATGATAAGGCAAATCAAACAAGAAAATCCACACTGGAGTAGCCCAAATAATAATAAAAGCAAACAATGCGCTGGAGTTTGCAACATTATTGACAATGCTAATTTACTCATAAACATATATATTACTTACCACTGCATTTAGGAGGTTCTGTCCATTTACCCTTCTTGCAGAGGATTTTATTTGATCCCAGTATTTCATATCCATCAGCACATTTGTAGTGAACAATATCACCACTGTGATAAACATCTAGAGCCATAACTGTTTCTCCATTATCTACTTGTGGGGGTTTGTCACATTTTATCTTTTCTTTGAGTTCTGCCAGAAGCAAAGGGGAAACAATAACTTAAATATCCTGATACATTCATTAAAAATATAACTATCTGTGCACGAAAATAGGCTCATTCAAATCAAATGTATTCTTTGAGTTTCACATACCACTATGCAGCTACGTAGCTAAGGATTGCTAAGCATTGGTAACTGTATTAGATACTGTGTGGAGGAGGGCACAGCTATACACATGATGTGGGCTCTGTCTACAAGTAGCTACATTTTGATGGGGTGTACCTAACTATGAATCGCTACCTTGCATTGGCCAGTGTTTCCTCACCTTGTGTGTTTTCACGTAGTGGATGACCTTCCTCTTCCCAAAGACAGAAGGATATGTTTGTTCTAGATGTTACTTCATGGCAAAAAAAATATTGCCCTGTGCAAGTTCCCAACTTTGAAGATCTCACCTCCGAGAGGGGAGATCTCAATGACGCGTCTTGAGGGCATGGCCATGCGAATCGCGCCTTTAGACCCAGCCCCTCTGCTAAAAAGTACCAATTTCGGCCTATTACAGCAGGGGCAGGGCCAGGATGATGCGATTAGCCCTGCCCCACCCACTTCACCAATGACATGGGCAGGATGCAGGAGGTTGTCCTGCTCTCCCAAGAGTCTGGAAGAACTCCCAAAAATTTGGAAGTCTCCCGGACATTTCAGGGAATGAATGGGGCAGGAAGGGGGCGTTTTGATGTAGTCAATTTACACTAGCAGTGTGCCATACTCAAGCACACGCAGCCACGTCCGAATCCAGCTCTGGCCATCTCGAAATTACTTGTATCTGCCGTATCTCTTGCTCCAGGTACAGGGCTAGTCCTGATCAGCAGTGATGACAGTCTTGCATGCATGCTATAGCTTCTATTTGCAATCAGGAGCAACTGTAAAAATGTATTTAATGCTCAGCAGACCTTAACAATATACTGAGAAATGTATTTAATTGGGGGGGGGGGGGGAATAAACCTCCACCCTATTTTTAACTGTTTTATCCTCAACGCCTATATTGTTAACAGATTACATTAATTCAATATTTATTTTTTTCCCATGCGTTCTTTTGCAAATTTATAATCCACATCTGTATTGGACATATCCTGCAACGTCTTGTGTAGTAGAGCATAGCAGACCTGCTCCCGATTTTAACAGCTTACGTTTTTTGAGATCTGTGCCTCGATGAATTCAGGAGTATGCAAAGCCTAAATACATGTGTTTAACACTAAATGCAGGTTGCACTCAGAATGCTTGCCTTAATGAATTAGGCCCTTAAACTTTATCTACTTTATATATTTCTACTTTCCCTTTCTATGTAAATATTATTACTAATAGTTGGGCAGTACTTAATTATTATAGTTGTATTAACAGTAATCAGAGAGTAGTTAAAGGTTATATTAGTCAGGCAGTGTCAATAGGTACTGTATATTAATCAATCAGTAGTTATAATCAGCTGGAAGTTATTCAACCAGTATTTTGTAGGTTATATTATAAGTATATAATATATTTTGCCACATGGATCCTGTATATAACGGATATTCTCTAGGGATCCTGTTTTTCTGTAGTGCAGGGATTTTCCAGGAAGATGGTCATGTCCTGGGAGTGGGCAAGAGCAAAGAGGGAGGTGGAGTGGCAGGTCTAGGTTTATATAGCCCATTTACTTTTGTGCCTTGTGAAGTATGTACTAAAACATTAAGTATATGTTTTTTGTTGTTGTTGCGATATGGAAGTAATCTGTTTTTCAATTAGCAGTATATGCCCACACTGTAATACTAAATTTCCAATTAGCAGGACTGTTGATAGCTATGGTTTTATCATATGTCACTAGCCTTTATGTAACTTTATTAATGTTGAATCAGATGAATAAACAGAAACCAGCCCCAGCTTTCAATATCGATTAAAGATGCAAATTTACTTGGCTATTTTGCATCACAATACTATTTATGCTCTTTAAAGGAAAATATATTTAATGTACATATAAAATTATTTAGTACCATTAAACTAATCCCTTTCTCCCTCCTCTCCCCATTGTACTTTACTCTTCAGGAGCCTTTACAGAGAATAAGGTCCTATACAGTACATGGTAGTCAACCCCCATATAGCTGTGGTATTTGTCTATATCTGTGGTGACTGCATTTTATTTACTATAGTGACCTCAGACCTCCAGGTATTTAAACTTTCTAGAAAAACAATGCCAGGAGAGTAAGCTATAGAAGTGTGTGTGTGTGTGTGTGTGTGTGTAGCGCAATAGCAGATCACTGCCGTCACACTACTTGTTAGGGCAGGGACCATTGAGCAAACCTCCCCCAAACGTTGGCATCCTTTAAAAGAAAGAAAAAAAAAATACCTGGCGCTAATGAAAATAAAGCACCCTCACAATTCATATGGAACAAAAAATGAGTTAAACTCCTTGTTCCACAACACGGAATGGAGGCCTCGGAGTTCCAAATTTTAAACATTATTATTTAGCAGCACAACTCGCCCAATGTATATTAAGGAACACTCCTGGTTCAGCTAGAATCTGGAC
Organism: Mixophyes fleayi; assembly: GCF_038048845.1. Taxonomy (NCBI): domain Eukaryota; kingdom Metazoa; phylum Chordata; class Amphibia; order Anura; family Limnodynastidae; genus Mixophyes; species Mixophyes fleayi. The sequence continues at coordinate 58,315,700 of NC_134409.1, forward strand.
CTCGATTGAGGCAGAGAGCTTGGGTGTCTCTTCCGTGGCTCAACTGGCTTAACTGTCCGCAATCTACTTCTTGTCATCCAGTCTTAGTTCACATGCTGTCCCTCTGGGTTTGAGCAAACACGAAATATAAATTGGCTCCAAACCCCAGTCCAATAATTCCACTCTTTAATAATAATGCATTTCCACCTGGCTGTATTTCAACATCTGAAAAAAGTATCCACAGCACCAGGCAATCACTCGTTATATACAAAATATAAAATTCCATCAATTACTTGGGTGGTGCTCCCCTACCATGTATAGCTCAATGAAATTGGCAAAAAGAAAAGAAAGAAAGCATGGAATGTAACTAGGGGCACTCTTTGAGTGATAGAGTAATATTTTAAAATAAAATACTTTATTAAATATATATTAAAATGTTTCCTAATAGGCCAATGAGCCACCAGTAGCGAAATATTTAAAAACAAAAATAAACAGTGAAAAAGGTGCAAAATAAGTGATTATAATTGGCAGCAACTGTTGCCCCGCCCTGCTATGTTAAGCCTATAAATAAAGGTGCACTACTCTAAGCAGTTCACTTCCTGGATATACCAGGGGTAGTGCAGCTGGATACTGTTATCTAGGATTAAAAATGAAAGGATCTATTATAATAAAGCATAGCGAGGCAAACTCCGACGCGTTTTGCATACTCGGTTTAACAAGGCTAACCGATGAGAACCAATGGCAATGGTTTTATAGGGAAGAGACAATCAGATATCCTAAATATCGAAAAATACCACTAAAAGATTGACAGATGTATAGACCTATCCTGAAGCTGAGAATGAAAATCCCACCTAACCAGTTAGAATAACTGGTCAACAAAGCTGGTTAATGTATAGAACTTAGATCTACAGGTAAATAAAATATCCCTAATGAATTGTCCAGTTAAATAAATGGACCCCCTTTGTGATAAATACTCTAAACAATGAAAAAATGGAAAAGAATAATAAAAATAAATGTGAATATCTTTTACACAATAAATTTGAATACAAAAAGAAAAATCTGACCATAATGGTGCTAAGATGTAAGTAATGATGGTTAATAAACCCTATGAAAAATAATCTAATAGCATAAAAAGCAATGCCCTATTAAGGTGAATTTAAGGGGTGTATGATAAGGTGAACGTTGAGAATGTGTTCAGGATATAAGCCAAAAAATAAAAATATGAAAAGGTGAAAAATAAGTGATGTGAGAGTGAAATGATGTAAAGATACTGAATATTAAAAAAAAAGAGAAATAAATAATGTGGTAAAATGAAAAAAAAAAAAAAAATGTACTTAGGCAACAAGTGAAATAAATGTGAAAAGCTAGTGAAATAGTGATATAGGGCCACGGTAAATGTTAGTGAGGATTTTGTATTTATATAGAATGGCTCATATTTAATATGATCCTAAATCCTGTCTCTTGGTGCCTAAAATAGATATAAAATATTGCAAGTACCAATATTTAATAAAGATTATTAGTGAAATACCCATATATATTTACAATCACCATCTACACAAAAAACAAGTAGTTAGTATAATCATTTAATCTATTCGGTATCAAGCTATTAATAAGAAATATTTTTTGGGACTCTCTTTTTAATAGCTCTTATTGTAAATCCCCTCCTCTGATACCGAGGGTAATTTTTTCTTTTGCATTCTTATATCCTGAACACATTCTTAACGTTCACCTTATCATACACCCCTTAAATTCACCTTAATAGGGCATTGCTTTTTATGCTATTAGATTATTTTTCATAGGGTTTATTAACCATCATTACTTACATCTTAGCACCATTATGGTCAGATTTTTCTTTATGTATTCAAATTTATTGTGTATAAGATATTTACATTTATTTTTATAATTTTTTCCATATTTATCACAACAGGGGTCCGTTTATTTAACTGGACAATTCATTAGGGATATTTTATTTACCTGTAGATCTAAGTTCTATACATGTTACATTAACCAGCTTTGTTGGCCAGTCATTCTAAATGGTTAGGTGAGAGTTCCATTCTCAGCTTCAGGATAGGTCTATACATCTGTCAATCCTTTAGTGGTATTTTCTGATATTTAGGATATCTGATTGGCTGAACAATTTTGATGCAATCACAGGGGATGTCTCTTCCCTATAAATACACTGCCATTGGTTCTCTTCAGTCAGCCTTGTTAAAGTGGGTATGCGAAACGCGCATCGGAGTTCGCCTCGCTATGCTTTATTATAATAGATCCTTTCAATTTAAGTCCTAGATAACAGATTTCAGCGGTACTACCCCTGGTATATACAGGATGTGAACCGCTTAGAGTAGCGCACCTTTCTCTATATTTATAATAGTGTAGGCTACTCTTAAGATAGCATTGATTCAGGAGTAATAGTATCATAGCATTTCACCAGGAAGGGGACAAACCTTTTACTCAGTTCAGTTTCCTAGCAGCGGCTGATATTTGCATAGAGCCTCTGAATCTGGTGTAGTGTATTTCTCAATGGCTTTTTTCTCATTCACCTAGTGGATTTTCAGATATAATATTGATTTATCTGTCAAGCTATAAGTAGCTATTGTTATATCATACCAAATAGGACAGAGATTATATAATCTTTATTGAGAGATTAACAATGTAGGATCTTATAATAAATTACTATTGTGATTATTGATTACTACTACTGCACTATTACAATAGACTTAACATAGCGAGGTGGGGCAGCAGTCGCTGCCAATTTTAATCACTCATTTTGCACCTTTTTCACTGTTTATTATTGTTTTTAAATATTTCGCTACTGGTGGCTCATATTGGCCATTTAGGGAACATTTTAACATATATCTAATAAAGTATTTTATTTTAAAATATTACTCTATCACTCAAAGAGTGCCCCTAGTTACATTCCATGTTTTCTTTCTTTTCTTTTTGCCTATTTGTATTTCAACATCATTTGAATTTTGGAAGAAGGCTGGTATTCAATATCTTAATGATATCATTAACGACCTATCCTTCCCTTCATTTGGTGACCTAAAAACTAAATTTACAATCCCCAATACATTTTTCTTTCAATAGTTGCAATTACGGAACTTTCATTCTACTAATAAGTCATCTTTATGTATCACACCATTGACCCTTTTTGAATCACTCTCCCTAAAACATTCTTCAAGTAAAGGTCTCATATCCCTACGATATTGGGACCTTAAAGTCCAAAACACAGAAGATAATGATTCACATGAACAGGCATGGAAGGAAGATCTGGGGGAAACTCTGAATAAAGAGGGTTGGGAGTTAATAAGAACTAACACTACCTCCAGTGCTATTTTTGTGAAAATAAAAGAAAATGCATATAAACTCTTGATAGTATTTAATTACTACTAAATTAAATAAAATATTCCCTGACTTATCTAATAGAAGCTGGAGAGGCTGTGCAACAGAAGGATCCTTCCTCCACATATGGCGGCAATGCCCCAAATGAATCCTGTTCTGGCTGGCGCTCCGAGACTTTGCGTCCCAAATATTGAAAATTGACATTCCCCTCTCCCCCAGGTTTTTCCTCTTACCACTTGGGATCCCATCTGCTATTAACTGTCCATCCGAAAAAAATGTTCAGACATATTGCTTCAGCTGCCTTATGTCAAATAGCTACTGACTGGAAACAAACTAACTCTGACATTACAAAAGATTATTGATAGAATTTGGTGAACATATAAAATTAAATATATGACCAGTATTCTTAAAAATACTTCTAAATCGTTTAACAAAATAGGGGCACCATGGGCTTCCTACTGCCATATCCAAAATCCCTTCTCAACATAATTAAGCTTTTGGTACTGATCCTCCTGGTTCCTAGTCTTTATCCCTCCCTTCACCCCTTCCCTTTCTTCTCCCTTTTTTCTTCTTTCTTTTTCCCTGTTTTTTCATAGCGGCACACCACACCGCTCTTTTATCTAAACTCTTTTTTTCTTTTCCTTCTATTGAAAAAAATGTTCAGCACCTTCTACTATAGACCTTTTAATTGCAAATTCAATACCATTTCAAATGTCCCTCATTCTCATTCACTACAAATATTATTTACACTTATTACTATTATATTTGAATGCTTATATATTTTTTGTCTTGATAAGGTCCTTATCTGATATTACTTGCTGAACTTTGAATAAATAGAGTTGATACGAAAATAAAGCACCCTGTGAAACCTCCAAACCATGCTGCATTGGGGATAGTGTCACTCTCCCCTATTTTATGAAGAACCACAAAGAAAGAATAACAGCGCAGAAGGAAGAATAAACACGGTGTATAATGGCATATATAAGAATAGCTGGATAATTTCAAGGGAATTGCAAACATAAATGTTTATTGCCAATCTCAAACAAAATGTATACACATGTTAAAAACATAATACAAAAAACAATCCCCCGCAATAATATAAAAATAATAATAAATGTCATAAATATATTGGTCTTAGTGTTTCACATATAGTGTTAACCAATTTATATTGATCAGAGACAACACTGCAAGCTAAACCATCTCTCAAAATATATTGAATGTATTGGGACTCCTCAGGTCCGAAAGTGTAAACAATCCACGTTATTGTCTCTCATTGTCAAATCAAGTCAAGATCTCTCATAATTACATCACCCAATATTGTGTATTACCCATTAGAAAAATGCTGACAGAAATTCAGGAAGTGATCTGGAAAATTTTCCGGCTGGAAGGGAGTTTAGCAAACTTCTTGTACATCCAGCCACATTTCTCTATCTCCACAGTCACTGAAATCATGGATGATTTCCAATACACAGAGTAAGATGTGCACCTTTCAGTGGTCCGGATAAAATCAACAGATGGTAAAGATTAGTTCCGCGTATGTAGATTTCTTGCTGCAGCATTTAGGATGGATTGAAGTGTGGATATATGGGCCAGATAGCAAGAAGTTGCAGTAGTCAAGACGGGAGATGAGAGAATGGATAAGAGTTTTGGTAGCATGTTGAGTAAGAAAAGGGCATATTCTGGCAATGTTTTTAAGGTGGAATCAACAGGACTGGGAGAGAGTCTGGATGTGAGGAATAAAGCAGAGGACAGAGTCAAGTGTGAGACCAAGGCCACAGGCTTGGAATACTGAAGAGTTTGTGGTGTTATTGACAGTGAGGGAGATTTGAATGGAGGTGGTTATTCTAGCAGGAGCTAAGATAATAAGCTCTATTTTGGATATGTTGGTAGTGTTGGGACATCCATGTGGTGATAGTTGAAAGTTTGTTACACGAATTGTATTGTATACATCTTAACCACGATTTGACACGCAAGCTAAATGGGTCCCTTACAAAAAAGGTTACACATTTTGTTTCTAATCTAATCACAGACAACAGTCATTTACTCACCTACACATGTAGGGGGCATTGTCCAGTGACCATTCTCACATTGGATTTGTTCAGAACCAATCAATATGTAGTTAAGATCACATTCATAATGTACTGAGTCTCCAATGCGATGTTTGGTTGTATTCGTGAGCAGGATGCTGTGGGCCACTCTGGGTGGTGGAGGGCACTTATTTCTCCTTTCTAATGGCAATACAAAATATCTTGTTTAATGCTGATCAATAACAATACTATGCCTAGATAACAACAGTCACTGATTTGTGGTAATTATACAAATAGAACAATAAAAAAAAACAAAAAAAAACCTTGCAATAAATGTAGAGTGTGCACTCAACCAATAACATTTTTAGAGTCTGCGATAATTTAGGGATCACAATCTTTTATTTTTTTAACATTTTCTTCAGTTTGCTTCTTTTTTTAAAAAAAAACTATACAGCTTTTTGTGGTTCATGACCAGTGTACAACTCTGTTGCATTACAGCTAAGAGTTGATTAAACATAATTTTGCTCTCAGGGGTGTCAGAGCAAGTGGCAGTGACTTCTTAGACTTTTTGAGAACACTTGTAATAGAATGGTTTCCTTTCCATAGCAAGTTCATTGCGTGTGCTCATTCGCTTTCAATTTGCAGATCTCCTTCTCCGTTGTACACATGGAAAGAGGGGTTTTTGTCAGGGCAAATATGCATTTCCCACTAAAGATCCTTTGTTACCACTGTTTAGCCTATGTTTGAAATCACAAATCTATTAATGTACTCGAAGAAGGTACTACTTACTGTATTCAGATGCTTCTCAATTGGATCCAGCTCTGTGGGCTTGAGCATCCCCAATATTAGTACTGCCATAGACATTAACCATATCTTTGTATGTCATGTGTACCCAATATAATATGCAACACAAAAATCCGACCAGCGACCTCAATAAGACTTTGTTCTATAAAAAATAACTTCCCTGTGATGTCCCTACAGGGACCCCTGCAAAGAGGTTTGGTCTTGGCTGCTTCAGGCCCACAGGTCGTGATTCTCCGGGTTCCGCAACAAGCGAGACCAGTTGGAGATGATGAAGGTTTAGAGGTAAGACAGGTATGCAGGTGCCCAGAAGAGCTGGGAAGCTCGAGACTCTGGTTACCCAAGTATGATGGGTGACTGCACTTGTAGGATGTCTGGATTACCAGTTTAAGTCGTGAGGCTGGTGACTAGTTTTCTGAGTTTGACAGCTGAGTGCAGGTATAGGATGTCTCCTCTTTATTTACTATATTATTTATTTATCTACTCTACCATCTGCTTTATTCCTCACATCCAGACTTTCTTCCAATCCTGTCGACTCCACCTTAAAAACATTGCCAGAATACACCCTTTACTTAGTCATCATGCTACCAAAACTCTTATCCATTCTCTCATAATCTCCTGTCTTGATTACTGCAACCTCCTGCTATCTGGCATTCCCGACACCCGTATATCCACACTTCAATTCATCCTAAATGCTGCTGCTAGACTAATCTTCCTCTCTTACTCTTCCACATCTGCTGCAGCACTGGCTCCCTGTGCCCTCCAGAATCCAATTCAAATTACTCACCTTTACCTACAAATTCCTCAATAAAACCACCCGTTCATACATCTCAAATTTCATTTCAAAACACTCTCCCTCCCCACCCTTTAGATCTACCTCTGACCTGCACCTTGTTTCGTCTTTGGTAATCACCTCTCACTCCCGCCTACAAGACTTCTCCCGTGCTGCTCCCTACTTATGGAATTCCCTAACACGGCCAATCAGGCTTTCCCACAGCCTTCAAATCTTTAGACACTATAAAAACCCATCCTTTTTTTAGAGTTTACTTTATCCCCAATAATACTATTCACGCTAATACACAACCATGCCAATCTCCACTCTGGCCACATTCGCTCCTCTTGTTTCAGCTGTGCCCTCTTCCACTTAGATTGTAAGCTCTCTAATGAGTAGGGTCCTCCATACCCTTTGTTTTCAAGCCTGCATTTATTTTGTTTTCCTTGTATGTCCCTGATTTATGTATGACATGTTTTGCCTACTGTATGGCGCAGCGGAGCACTGTGGTGCCTTAAAAAACTATGATAATAATAATAATAATAATAATAATAATAATAATAATAATAATGTCTCGATTGCCAGGTTAAGCTGTGAAGCTGGTGACGGGTTTTCAGAGTTTGACAGATGACTGCAGATATAAGGTTTCTGATTTGCCAGGTTAAGCTGAGAAACTGGTGACTCTGGTTTTCCAAGTTAGACAGTGGACTGTAGATATTGGATGTCTGGATTTTCAGATAAGGCTGAGAAGCTGAAGACTCTGGTTTTTCAAGTTAGACAGTAGACTGCATATATTGGATGTCTGGATTGCCAGATAAAATTTAGAAACTGGAGACTCTGCTCCTCCAAGTTAGATGATTGCATATACTGGATGTCTGGATTGCCAGATAAAGCGGAGAAGCTGGAGCCTCTGGTTTTCCAAGTTTGACAGGTAACTGCAGGGAGCCAACTAATCCTCAACTGAGCAGGCTGAAGGACAAAAAGATCTGGCAATTTGGGAGAGGCACAGGTGCCCTAAATACTTGAGAGAGGTGAGTGGGAGGAACACTTATCAGTCTATGGCTGAATGCCACAGTAGGAAAAGATGAGTCTACGCATGCACAGACCCAAATCGAAGATGGCACCTGTCACTGGACGGACACGCTGCCTCAGCAACGGGAGAATCGGTGGTGACCGCCAGGTAAGTGTGCCGGACACTTGCAGGCTGATCTGCGAGTCCTGTATGTGACAAGGCCATTGTTACAAACAGTAGTGACACAGGGCCTGATTCATTAAGGATCTTAAATGAAGAGGATTCTTATTTCAGTCTCCTGGACAAAACCATGTTATTTGCAAGGGGTGCAAATGAGTGTTCTGTTTTGTACATAAGTTAAATACTGACTGTTTTTTCACGTAACACACAAATACTTGATAGCTTATTTGTACACTGAAATTTAAAGTTAATATGTGTGTGTTACATGAAAAAACAGGCAGTTTTTAACTTAGGTGCCAAACAGAACACTCATTTGCACCCCTTGCAAATAACATGGTTTTGTCCAGGAGACTGAAATAAGAATCCTCTTCATTTAAGATCCTTAATGAATCAGGCCCACAGTCATTACTTTAGAATGGCAGCAGCATGATTTAATGACAGTATCAGCAGAATGAGGGAAGATATGAGACCGCCACAGAGAAGTAACAGGAAAAGAGTAATTATAATAACTTAATTATTGATAACCAACAACACTTTTCCCAACACCTGAAGAACTGTAGCCTCTGACTTGCAATACATGTCACAAATAGTATTCCTCAACCACCCTCCTAACCTCACTACCTTTAGCCTGTTACTGCCTGTTACACAATTTCACACAAGACAATTACCCCCTGACCAACATTGTTGTGTGACAGGATCATTTAGCTTATGAGTCACTCTTACCTTTGCAGTCTGGCTGGGCCAAGATGCAAAATGTATACTTAACCTAATGTGTCAATCTCCCATTGTCCCATAGATTGTAAGCTTGCGAGCAGGGCCTTCTCACCTCTTTGTCTGTTTTACCCAGTTTGCTTATTAGTTTATTATGTTTGTCCCCAATTGTAAAGCGCTACGGAATATGTTGGCACTATATAAATAAATGATGATGATGATGATGAAATACATAATGTTTTGTCATGTCCTATGTTTCTTTACTCTCCAGTCATTCTGTGGATATGATATCTACTAATATTGGATCTAGTCAATACTCCTGGCTTGCATTGTCTGATTCATAAATCTAAAGAAACAATAGGTCATTGCATATGAGAGCCGTCTGCTTTTCATTTCAAAGAAAATACTGTCCAGCCTGTAAGCTGGCAAATGATTTTTCAACATTTTGAAATGGAACAGAAACATTTTCTGATGAACTTTGGAAAAGACAACAAAATAATCATTAATCCATGCGGCACTGAAAAATATCACAGTGTTTTGGAATATAGAAAGAAGATAAGTCTTGATGGCAGAGCTTGTTAATCTACAGCTCCAAAGGAGCTATGAAGATTTCGATTAGCAAAGGTTTATGATAACAGTTTTAAAACCACTCTATTGTTATTTAAATTCAACTAAATGAACATCCAAGGTGGAGGTAGCCATGTCTGTGAAGTTAGTATGTGCATGGTTGGAAGGGTAGCTTGCATGTATAAATTAAATCTATAAATCATAGGTCATGTTTTTCTATTATTGTTTTAATTTCATATTATAAATGTCTATGGTGTTTAGTGTGTTGAATGACTGACTACATCTATATAATATTTGAAAATATGCTCAAATTTGTAATAAGCTGAACACTAAAACTCAGCAATATGTTGCACTGTTTTTTTTTATTTTTATGGGGCTTTTTTTTTTTTATCCTTTTCAGCGTAAATATGTTTTTGGGCAATGTTGGCCTCTGATCTGCCATCACATAGCTGAATCCACTGGCTGGGGTTGGATATTAAAACAAGACTAGTTATGGCTCATGGGAAGAGTGGTCCTGAAAGTATAGATAACTGAATAATTGTATATTTAGGATGAGCAGTAACTGGAACACAGGGTTAACAGTCATAGATAATGGCTATTGGTAAACATACAGGGCCAGGAACTGAAATCCAATGGAAATAAACACATACAAAATTCAGAGTAACTAGACAAGACAAATAAAATGTCTTAGCAGCCCAGGGCATCTCACAGATGAAAACAGACACAAAGGGCATCTGTAAAAAGCAACGCTCTTCCTTATATAACATTTTGTTTTAAGATGCTGTATCCTTTGTATCATAACATTGTATTTTTTCAAATTCCAATTTATATTCTTGGCATAGTATACAATAATGTTTTTTTTTTACATGTACAGTGGTCTTAGGTTAATGTACTATTACATAGCCCAAGGGTTACAGTGCATAGGAGCCAGCTCTGTGGGTGCTTGAGCACCCCCAATGTTTGGGCTGCTGTCACTATTACCCGTATTTATGCGTGACATTTTTCTGTCATATGTTGGGAAAGGGAGGACGTGAGCACCACCAATCCTTGTAAAAAGTTGGCTCCTATGCTTTACAGTAATAATATTGTGGTCAGTTTTCCTCTAATTATACATGTTACCTTCACAGGTGGGTTGCTCAGGGTCCCATCCGAAAGAATAGCACTGAATTAATTCTGAGCCTTTGATAGAGTAATTTTCCTTGCAGAAGAATTGCACTACATCCCTGTCCACATATGATGCTTTTATTGGATGGAATCCACCATTTTTCACAGGTTCCAACTTTCCACAGGAGTTTTCTAAAACAGGATAAAATAGTGTACTGCTATGTTAATATAAGTATCATAGGTTCATAAAACATATTTATTATTTTCAGTGGAGATCATTTACTAACAGCAAAATGTCCACTCTGTCTTTGTTTTGGTCCCTAGAACCCTGCCCATTATAATGGTACTACTGTGTTATGAAAGTTGCTACTCTAGCCCCCACAGAGCAGGGGGTCAGTGTACATGTGCTGGCCTAGAAGAGCAGAGCAGGTTCCTCTTCTAATGGTTACCAAGCATTACCAGGCCCCCCTCTGGGCCCGTAGCAGCTGTACCATGTATTATTGGTGATAGTTCCACCACTGATTTACACATTTTAAGTACATTTAATATGTGACTTCACTGTGCTTTTGCATGTACACCCCATTTTGTGCTACCTTGTGTCTAATATTGTGAAAATGGACCATTTCTTAGGACATTCACTCTAGAACATGATTTAGAGAACAGCTCACAGTTCTAGCTAGGATGACTACTGTAGACGCCAGTTAGAGATTGCATGTAAACATATATAGTGAGCACACCAAAGTGCCAAAGAGTGTATGGGCAACAGAGGCAAACGCAGAATTTGTAGAGGGGGGTTTCCACACCATGCCGCCAGTGGGCATGACCAACATGCATGGGGGCATGGCTATAATTTTAGACAGTGTTTGGCTGCTCTCCAACTTTTCCTATCCCCATAATATACATGGGCAATGCTGGGTGCACTACTTTTAGGTGCACGCAGATCTCCCTTTTCAAGCAGAGCCTTGTGAAACGGGGGCAGGGTCCAGCCACCTCAATTCTACAGTACCCCAGGCTTGGATGGGGGGTTTCCAGGCGCTAGGAACCCCCCCCCCCCTCCTCGGTTTGCCTATGGGCAGGAACTCTAGCCCTATTTAAGTGGATCATGTGTACACATGCACAGTGTAAGGCAGAATTTGACTACAGCACCACATTTGCTATTCTGTGATTTTTACTTGTGGTTGTTTTGCTAAGCTCTTGTATATTCCTTGTATAGAACATTCTGAAATAGTAGAATCGATGGACAAGAAAAACTTACTTGTGCAGCTTGGAATGGAAGACCAGCCCCGCGGGAGGCATTCAGCCCAGTCAGCAATGCTTCCACTGGCAGTATAATAGCCCTCATTACACTGGTATTGTACGTTCTCCTTAACAAGGAAATGTTTCTTTGTTGTGGTGTAATGTCCATTATCAAGAGGAGGAACTTCACATCTGTCTAAATACAATGGAGTTAAAAAAATTACACAAGTCAAATAAACATGGTAATGGACTGTCTTGTATAATATGCAAACTTACACAAATTATATAAGCACTACAATCTGTTATGGCTAGAAGGCTCTTCAGGGTAAATTTATCAAGCTGTGGGTTTGAAAAAGTGGAGATGTTCTAGTTATCATTTATTTAGTACAGTCTACAAAATGACAGCTACAATATGATTGGGTGCTATAGGTAACATCTTCACTTTTTCAAACCCGCCGCTTGATAAATTTACCTCTTAATCTTCTTGATTTTGTCTGCAAATTAATTTTTCTTTCCAAGGCTAGTTTCCTTTTATGTAAATAATATTAAACTATAATTTAATAGATATTGGGGATTTGCACAACATACAGAAAGCATTTTTTATTAATAGTTCATTACTTGGTAGCACCTAATTAATTTGTAATAGGTTAATTAACCGGGCATTAAAAATTGCAGTGTTTATATGCTCAACAGTACATGAAACAATTATAAGATATAAAATATATGTTACTACTAACAATTTCTAAAGCCCCAGTGCATTTCACTGGTAGCCTCTGAGAGGAGGAGCATGCTGTTATTCTACACCCCTCCTTCCTCATAGCGGCACCAGCAATGTGTTGAACAGCCTGGGGCTGCCCCATGTTTGTGATCTCCCTGTTTACTAGCACTGGGTCTGACTAAGTGACTGTTTTTTAATTATTAATTTATTTGTAATTTAAACAAAGCAAGCCCAGTGAAATCAGATCGGGGGTAAAGTCATTTTATTTTATTTCGAAATTCACATATTATGAAGACAGCAACTCACATCTCACCAATTCATGGGGTTAAACCTAGTAAAACATTTTTTCGGGTGCAATCCCACTATTTAACAATCCTGGGAAACACATAACGTAATGTATAATAGATCCTTGAAAAAGATCTTTACACTAAGGTTGAAACGCGTTGGTTGGAGGGCTAATAATTCGGGAACAAGGGGAGTTTCTCTAATACCATCTGAGACACTGAACAGATCAAAGACTGAGCTGGTTTCCCGAGGACTGCATTCATTATACATCATGCCCATTCTTGTTTCTATCTGGTAGAAAGAAACCCTTATATACCATCATGTTCCAGTCTTAAAACACATGTTTTTAATACTTGTCTTTTTTTGATCTATATGAAATAAATATATATATTTTTTTTAGTTAAAACGGTATTACACTAGATCCGTTCTTTCTTTTACTTTTCAATCTCTATATATCAATACTGAGAGATTTATCTAAGAGCAACAAACCACATTACAGAGGTTACTAATTTGATACCATGCATGCTTTGCTTTGTCTGCTAGTAAGTGCAATCACAAGGGGGATTTAAAGGTGAAGGAAGAAGATTATGATATGGCACAATATTAATGTTTATTAATGGTGAAATCATAGAGTGTTGTCTAGTAAGTGAAATTCCATAGAAGAGACACAGAGGAGAATAACTTACACGGGAAAATTATTCACAAGAAAAAATTAACATTGTTCATTATGTTAAAATAGACTCTTATGTTTGAAACGATATCATACTATATTTTGTTTGTATTTTACATCACATATCAATGTAAATAATTTATGTGAAGTGGACATCACAAAGCAGTGAAAAAAAGGATCTACACTTCAATAAATATAAGTATTATTTTTGGTTATCATTATAATACATTTTGTTGAAGCATTTAAGCATATGTGAATACAGACAATAGAGCTGGAAGCTATTTCCTTCTTTTTCGATTCATGTTCTTATGAAAATTTATGTGTGATTCTTCTTAAGAGTAGAAAGCAGCAATTGTTAAGAGTGCTGTTCATTACTTTGAATTTATTTAATTGTATAATAGTTGGAGCAAAACAGTTGCAAGAATAGGTGATCTTCTAGTTTCCAGAACAGTATTTATTCAATATACACATGTAGCCATTGAGTCTCTGGGTGGCAACCTGCCCCTGGAGGGGTGTTAAACGTCACAATTTGGCTTGTCTCACATTTTCCGGGTTTTTTTCTCAACACAGTGTCTTCATCCGAGTCTTTTTCAGTCTTCATGTTGTGAGTTATTGCTGATTCCCTCAGGAAACCCCTACCTGACTCCCTAAAAACATTTGCAGGAACACACACTAACAGTTAAGTGGATAAGCTTTTCAGATCAAAGCGGGGGCCCGAGAGGCTAAAGCAGCATTGCCAGGCCCCTGCCCATGGTCAAATAGTTCTAGTTGTGGTGCAGTGCAGTGTTATGCAGGTTACTTACACATGCAACAGACCCTGGCCAACTCTCTGGATCCTCTTTAAATTTAATTAAAGATCTGAAATGTCTTCCAGTGATTTTCCTCACCATATTGCAATGTAAGGGGAGAAACATCAATAGAAGCGTCAGGAACCTGAAATAATGACAATGTAATGTGACAGGCAGCAGACAGCAGTGTGTTTGGGACTCTTCTTCGGTCTGTCCTTTCATAATGCATTCTCTTCTCCTTTTAGCTTATGATATCTGGATCTCTTCATTCACCTTTGTGCGGGAACTGGACTCCCTCTGCCTCTCTTGCAGGACACTCAGTATGCTAATATCTGGGTATAGCAGTCACTATAGGTTTGGCACTCCCCTTTGATTGTCTTGTAATTAGGTTTAATTGTTGTGCAGCCTTGTCTGACAGCTTGACAGCCTTCTTCACTAGTCTTGTAACCTTGTATAAGAGTAAGTGTAAGAGTCTGTTTTGGCAGCTCGTTCTTTAAGACTGGTCACCTTATCTGCAGTGTGTATTCTGTCTTTCCAGCAGCTTCAATGACCAAGTGCGGTACAGTATCTCTGCTTTTATGGTTGGCTTCAGGGCTTCTATACAGGCAGAAGGTTCTCTTGCTGTGTGTTTTTCTTCCAGACTTGCAAACACTTGTTTCTGCTTGGTGGTGGCTTCATTGGCATGGCTGCAGACCAGACTACCGCTGTGCCTCCTCCTTCACCTGCACTATAATCTCTCTGGCTCCTTTTCTTCCTGTTATTTTGGTGAGTTTTGATATAATCTCTCCTCATAGCTCAATCTTGCTGAGGATTGCAGTTTTCAGCACCCAAAGCTTTGTATCCCCTACTGCCTGGAACTCAGCAATCCATGTCATTCAACACTTGGCCATGTTTCTCCACCCTCTAGTAAGCTATTGGTTGCACACCTGTAAGGAGAAATTAAAAACCTGTGTCACACTGGGCATTACTGTACAGTAACCTATAAACATCTGGGGACAACACTTACTACTCCAAATTTCCTAATTGAAGTTAACTTGTTAAAAAAATAACATGGTCCTCCATTGATGTATTCTCAGGCACTCAGCTCGTGGTCATAGTAGAATTCCAGACAGAGCATTCAGCATCTTTAGATGCGCAGAAGGTCCATATCCAGTCAGGTACAATGTATAGAGGGCCACATCCTGCCCAAGCATAATGTGTTGAGGCCATGGTCCATTCCATTCCAAAATGTATGCAGAGTTGGTTCTTACACCTCTTTATGTTTGGAGAGATGGAACAAGGGAGGGAAGGAGCGTGCAAACACATGGATTACAAATAAAGATGTGTTTGCCTAATTGCGAACTGAGGCAGACTAGCACAGACCGTCAGTCACCATATTACTTGTGGATGTCTGAGGGATGTTGCAATAGAACGCTGGTGATAATGACGGTTGCCAACACTAACTAGTCATTTCTGATTGTCCGATTGTGGATTCACCTCCGAAGCCGATAGGTGCTTTCTTTATTGCTCGTGCCAATATTATATGATTTTGAGGGTGTATTTTAGAATTATAAATTGCTACTTTCATTTGTATGTGAGAAGGCAGATTATACCTGCTGTATTATATAGGTTTTGTTTTCCTATTAAATCCAACAGAATGTGTTTTGTAATGTGTATATATGTTATATATCATGTATATGTATTGTCATGCTTAGAGGGATATGGTGTAATGGAAAAATGAAAATCCATACCAGATATATTATGACATCCTGGTTGAGGAGACCACTCTCCAGATGAACAGTGAATATCCTCAATTGTATCCCCAGTTGTGGTAGTGTAACCTTCAAGGCAGCTGTACTGGGCAGTGTCCAATGTTTTGTACGACTCCTTTGCATTATGCACAATTCCATTTATCAGAGATGGTTTCATACATTTTTCTGGCAAACAGAAGAGAAATGTTAATTATGTAGAGGTGTTGCAGCTATAAAAATATAGGGCTTAACATTAGAAAGGCATATGACATACAAAGGTAATTTCAACACTCTAAATAAGTGCTGTTATGCCACTGAAATCATATTACAATATTAGAAACACAGTAGATAAAAATCTACCTTATATAAATAGCCAAAATTTTCAGAATGAAGTGCTGGTCATACCATAAAACTAGTAGTCAATTTACCATTAATTTTATGGTGGAGTAGGCATTCTACTATCTCCAAACTGCACCTTCCAATTCATACCCTTTGAACCCTCCCTCTCATTCCCTTCCTTTAAAGTCCACACTATCCATCTATTTGATCCTTTCCACCTTCATGTTGTTGTCATTTTGACCTTCTATCCTGTAGCTAGACTTACCCCTAGAGGATCTCTGTATCATAGTGTCTAACTTGTCTCCAAAGAGCTGGGACCTTTCAAAGTGGATATTCGCTATTTTTTTACTGTGTGTCTGCTACCTATGGGCGCAAACCAGAGAGCTTCCCTACCCACCTGCTAATAAATAAGGATCTCTCATGTTTGTCTTATTTGTCATCTGTGCAATTACTGCTGCAACTATGTGTAGGATTATTTCTACAGTTCCGTGATTCAACTGGCTGCTTCTGTAAGCATCAGTTGTGCAATTATTGCTGCAGCCATGCAGCTAATAATCAAAAAAACTTCTGATTGCATTTGCTGACTTTATAAAACATTCCCTGTGCTGGTGCCAGTGACTTTATAAAACATTCCCTGCGGTTCTCCAAGTGCCAACATGCCATGACCTGTAGAGGAAGAATATCTATTTTATGTGTGGTGTTTTAATTTAATTAAACCTGAAAATGGTGCTTTTTCTTTGGAGGGACTGCTGTTATTTTTACAACTGCCTGGAACCACCTGCTCTGCTTTTCACTATGGTAAGGGGACCCCTATTATAGTAAAAACTAGCTAGCACTGGGACTGATTAAAGATTTTGCTAGGGAGCGTGCTTTGCCTTTTAAGTTTTTCCTTGTATTGTACAGAGTGCACTGTGCATGGCAACTATTTTGTGTCATTAAAAATATAGGATGATGCCCATTTTCAGCAAGCTTGAGCTGATGCAGAATTCAAGTCCTTTGCAGGGGGTGCATGGCTGTGGACAGCAAGGAATGCCTATTAAAATGTGGCCTCCCAGGAACCATTATTTCATTACAATAACAGAAACGTCTACTCTGTACTTCATTAAGAAGGCCTTCACTATGACCAATTCACATTTGCCTTTACTTCCTATTAACATTTATTTATATAGCATCAACATACTTTGCAAGGCCTTACAGTTGGAAGCAAAAACAATAATAAAACAATGCTGTGTACAGACTGACAAAGAGGTAAGGGAGACCTGTTGGCAACCTTGAATTCTATAGGAAAATCAGAGTTTGAGATTAAATGTCACAAATTGAAAATTTTTCCAGACACATTCAAACTGCAAAGGTGCTTAGTGAGGCAATATTGTCACACACCAGGCTCTCTCAGGTTCTGTCACTTACCTCTTCACTGCCTTTCCAAGTTTCCGGTCACATGATTCCTCTCAGCCAATCAGGTGATAAAAGCCTCCATTTCAGATTCCTTCCAAAACCAGTTCATGGGAGTTGCCATCTTGGATATAGTCCCCTGATCCATCTCAGCAACTCAGAGAGCTGCTTCTACCCAGGTGATTGCAGTCTCCAATCAGGAATCAACAAAAACTATAAAAAGACTTCCTGGAGCCCTTACCTGTTGCCAGTGCAACGTTGTATTTCAGACGGTAACCTGGTTCCCAGCAGTTTGCAGTCTTGGTATTTATCCAGCTCTGACAGTGCAGTCTGCATTGCAACTCCAGTCTGATTCCAGCAATCTGGTTCTATGCACTCTGGTTAAATTCTGGTTACAGCATTCCGGTTCCATTCCGGTTACAACAATCCTCTTCCAGCATTCCGGTTACAGCAATCCTCTTTCAGCATTCCTGTTATAACATTCGGTTTACAGTCCGGTCCAGCATTCCAGTTCCAGTCCAGTCCAGCAATCCAGTTCCTGTTTACTCTACCCTGCTAGTGTTATCACCATCTGCACCAGTCCATTCACTACATGCAGAGGAACATTATCAGGCCACCCAGCTTTGTCCACGTAGTCACCAGTTTCCAGGGACACAACCCAGTCTGAGTACAGACAGATCCTCAGGCATGACAAATATGATTCTCTTAACCAGCACCGTTGGTTTTGGGGTCAGTAGGTTGTTTTAAGTATAAAAATAAAATACATTTTTGAACTGCGTAGGAATTTGGTAATTGGGTAGAATAGTTAAGAGGGTGGTTCAAGAGGTGAGTTTTCAGAGAAAGTTTGGAGGGAAAGTCTTGTTATAGAATTATTGATGTTACTTTCCAGAGAATGTAGGAATAGTTAGGGGACAGGTTATAAAACAACATAAAAAATTATGGGATAGACAATAAGCTTTACACTTTTTACATGATCCACAATTAAATTTAGTGTTTGATTGGTTGCTTAGCTAGACATGTCATTTGCACAAAATCTTTGATGTGTAATTTTCTAGCTATTCTTTAAACTAAATCCATTATGAAAAACATTAAATACAATTTGATTTACAAAAGTGATGGTTATGTATGGCATAAACTATTCATTTTGGCTGGCTTAAACCTGTGGATACGCCATTTGTAGATGCAATAGGTTAATTTATGATACAAAGTAAATTTTATGATTTCTGTAGTATCACATTCATTTGACATTTATTTAGGGGCTACAAATTGGATTTTGTATTACATTCTAAATAATTTTCTTATGATATCAATTTGGGAACAAAATTGTTTGTTTCATATCTAACAGTTCAGGTACTGTATTTTTGTATCTGATTGGCAGAACAAAATTGATTTTGTCACCGATCTTAAATTTTGTACACCTGATTAACAAAATTATTTATGTGGATGTACAATACTGTTAACTACTACATTGTTTTGTTCATATAACTGATTTTGTAGATGAAATATACTGTTCACAATAAGCACCAAATAGCCATTTATAACAATTGTTGTACAATTTTACAACCCAACTGTAAAGCGCTACATAATTTGCTGTGGCAATAAAAATAAATGATAATGATAGACAAAGGTGGCTTGCACTCATACCAAAAACTTCAAAGACTAGTACTATGCACTTCTGGATGAGCAGAGCATTCATCTTTAGTTAAGAGCGGAACTATGAGTAAGGTAGATCTTGGCCATAATGCTGGCCTTGTGAATGAAACAAGGGAGTACTCATATATATGCCATGTATATCTACATCCAGTTTTCATGGTCAGTTTGAGATTAAAATGTCAATCTCGATTCATCCTTTTGGCTAAGCTCAAGTGTAGTATTTGACCTGAATGGGCGTGTCTCCTTGATCTGATGCTGGAAGGCCAGTAGCATTTGGCATCTGAGGTGCCTATGTCTCCGAGTGAGAGGGTTAATAGGTTACCTCAAAATGCAGTGATGGTTGGACTGGAAGCCTCACTTTGCACAACCCCAGGGCAAAGGGGACTGCCCTAGTCTTGCAGCGCAGGTGGTTCCCAAGTTCCATATAAATATGGAATGCGTATAAATAATATTTATATATTCTATCAGTGACGTGTAAGAAATATGTAAACAGACAGCTCAGATTGGCCAATAGTTCCCCTTCTTACACAAGTATGTATAATACTCACATTGATGCAGATATAGTTGCCTAAAACACCCAAAACATGTATTAATAATGCTGTAATAAAGAACTGTACAGACTGATTAATTATTTTTGGAATTGTATGGGAGAAAGCAAATGCAACGATGGCAAAATTACAAAATCCTTCATTAAGACAGCTCGCTGCAGATTTCGGCCAAAATTGGTGACAATTGTAAAGGGATTATTAGAAAATAGACTGGAAAAGAATGTTAATGCTATAACTAGTAATTTAGGAGCAAAACATCTCAAAATTACAGTATTTTACCTATTTATCACAATTTTTAATTCAATCCAAATCCAAAACCTTTCACGATTGTTTGGCAAAACCTGTTACAAAACCACATCCAAAACCAAAACACTGGGATCAGCGCCCATCTCTAGTTTATTGATACTTATTGTTGATAGAAACACAAATGGATATGTATTGATTAACGATGAGCGGACTCGGATTATCGCAATCCGAGCCCATCCGAACAGTGCGGATCCGAGGGCGATCCGAGCACTGTTCGGGTATTTCCGCTGCTGAGAAACTGAAAACGAGGCTATGAGTCCAAATCCCGCTGTCGGATCTCGCGATACTCGGATTCTATAAATTCCCCGCTTGCCGCTGCCATCTTCACTCGGGCATGGATCAGGGAAGCGGGAGGTTGGGTTTTGTTAGTGGTGCTGTGTCCTGTGCTCTGTCCTGCTGAGTCCAGTGGTGCTTTGTCCTGTGCTCTGTCCTGCTGAGTTCAGTGGTGCTTTGTCCTGTGCTCTGTCCTGCTGAGTCCAGTGGTGCTGTGTCCTGTGCTCTGTCCTGCTGAGTCCAGTGGTGCTTTGTCCAGTGCTCTGTCCTGCTGAGTCCAGTGGTGTTGTGTCCTATGCTCTGTCCTGCTAAGTCCATTGGTATAAAAAAATTATAAAAAAAGTATAAAAAAATTAGTACTGCAATATCTAACTACGTTCACTGTTCCTGCAGTAAAAAGGAATTTCTACTGCAATATCTAACTACGTTCACTGTTCCTGCAGTATAAAAAAATACTACTGCAATATATAACTACGTTTACTGTTCCTGCAGTATAAAAAAAATAGTACTGCAATATCTAACTACGTTCACTGTTCCTGCAGTAAAAAGGAATTTCTACTGCAATATATAACTACGTTCACTGTTCCTGCAGTATAAAAAAAATACTACTGCAATATCTAACTACGTTCACTGTTCCTGCAGTAAAAAGGAATTTCTACTGCAATATATAACTACGTTCACTGTTCCTGCAGTATAAAAAAATACTACTGCAATATATAACTACATTCACTGTTCCTGCAGTATAAAAGAATTAGTACTGCAATATTTAACTACGTTCACTGTTCCTGCAGTATAAAAGAATTAGTACTGCAATATTTAACTACGTTCACTGTTCCTGCAGTCAAAAAAATTAGTACTGCAATATTTAACTACGTTCACTATTCCTGCAGTCCAAAAAAATTAGTACTGCAATATTTAACTACGTTCACTGTTCCTGCAGTCAAAAAAAATTAGTACTGCAATATTTAACTACGTTCACTATTCCTGCAGTCCAAAAAAATTAGTACTGCAATATTTAACTACGTTCACTGTTCCTGCAGTAAAAAAAAATTAGTACTGCAATATTTAACTACGTTCACTGTTCCTGCAGTCAAAAATTGTTAAAGTGCGCATGTCCTATTTCACCAACATAAGGGTGGGTGGGAGGGCCAAAGGACAATTCCATCTTGCACCTCTTTTTTTGGCATTATGTGCTCTTTGGGGCCTAGCTTTTGAAACTGCCATCCTGTCTGCCACTGCAGTGCCACTCCTAGATGGGCCACGTGTTTGTGCCGCCCACTTGTGTCGCTTAGCTTAGACATCCAGTTACCTCGGTGCAACCTTTTGGCCTAAAAACAATATTGTGAGGTGTGAGGTGTTCAGAATAGACTGAAAATGAGTGGAAATTAATGTTATTGAGGTTAATAATAGTGTAGGAGTGAAAAAAAACCAAAAATATGGATTTTAGCACTTTTTAGGCTTTTTAAAAAAAAAATCAGAACCCAAAATCCTAAATCAGAACCAAAACCTTGAGGGGTGTTTTGGCAAAACCAATCAGAACCCAAAACCTGAAGCTAATCAGAACACTAAACCCGAAAAGTGGCCGGTGCACACCCCTAGTATTGATTCATATCTATTTTATTCATTGCATTTGTAATGATTTATTGTACTGTTCAGCTATTTTGATGCATGAGTCAATGCATTTACATGCTCCATGTCAGGCGCCGTCTCTGCACCTCCCACGGGTGCCGGAGACGGACGCCTTCTCTCGCTACCCCTGTCCCATTGCCTAGCAACGGGACGTCTTCGGTCACATGTTCGCGGCGTGCGCATGCGCACTTGCCGCCTGGCTCCCTAGCAACGGCGACGCTTTCCCCGACGATCAGCTGAGGCTGATCGCCAGAAGTCTATCTCCCCTCATTTCCTCCTCTCTAGTATTTAAGTCTCTCTCTCTGGCACCATGTAGATGCCAGAGTATTGGTTTCCATACTCCAGCTTCCCTGCAGTTCTTGTTGTTTCCTGATTTCTCCTGCATACTTGACTTGGTTATTGACTACTCTTCCGGATCTCCCTTCTGTACTTCGCTGCTCGTTTGGTATTTGACCCCTGGACCGTTCCTGACTACCCTCTGCCTAACCTCCCTGATACTGCGCTATTTGGTTTCTGACTCGGCCTGTCTGACTACGCCTTATCTATTGCACTGGTGACTATCTGGGAGAACCGCGACCTGCGCACTTCACGCAGCAAAGTCCATACTTCCTTGCGGGGGTCCCTGGCGAACAACGGAAGTGCGTTAGACTCCGCGCCTCTCAGTTTAGTCGCGCCAACACCAGTCAGTAGCAAATTCTAGTGAAAGACATGACACTCCAGAGGACTGTTTTTAAATATGTTTTTCACATACATATGTTTCACAAATAAGGTCATGCATGTCAGGAAAGTGGAAGATTTCAATGGACCTTTGCATAGATTGCTATAAGTGATTTGGAGTTATGGATGAAATAAGTAAAGTGAAAATGCCAGGTGGGAAATTGGGGTGAATGAGCAACAGGGAGAACTTGCAACAGCCCTGGTAAGGTTTACTGAAATATATTGAGTGTTTCTTATAGCTCTAAATAAATGCAGACATACAATACTCTTGGCGGTGCTTAATGGTTACTTGTTGATAAGAGGTGTTTTACCAGAAATAATACATCTTTGCAAACTTACTAAAACATATTGCAGGAGGTACCCATCCTTCCGATGTACATGTGATCTGGTCTTCTTGCTTACCAGACTGAAACGTGTATCCAATTGAACAGGACACAGATAGTTTTTTCCTTTCTTTCATTGGGAAATAAAAATTTTTGAAGGTGTAAAAGTACTGAGCGATCTTTCCATTCTCTACATTGGGAAGATCACACAAATTCCCTGTAAGAAGAACACAAATGCTTAACATATTATAAATCAACGTCTTTGAATATTAAATGTTAACAAATCACAAATTATATTGTATAAATAGTTTATATGAATAGAAAGCTGCTTGTATTTTTATTTATTTATTGAAAAAAAAACATGCACACAGCTCTATTCAAATGGCTGAAAGATATGAGTGTCGGATTTTCTCTGTGATAGATTCAAGGAATCCCGTTTATCATTGCTGTTCAAACTGCCATACTGTTTACAGTTTTTGTATAATACATTACTATACATTTAACAGTTTATCCATGTGTCGTTCAAGAGTTATATTTTCTTTATACCACATTACACTCTGGGGGGAAGTAAGCTATTGAAAGGAGGGTTTACTGTGACATGCGAGTAAATAGAAATAAAATATACAACAAGAAGATCAAAAGGATTATAGACGTAATAACAGTCATTGAACTGACTAAAATAATACCAAACAGCTATGAGCATAAGGACATCATTGACCAATGTGCTTACGCTGTATGAGAGATAGATAAGTTAACTTATAAGAACAATAACTTTAAATCATTTACCTTATTGGGAAGATGAATATGGAGTTCAAATTAAGAGCCTTGCCCCATGGAAAATCCTCCCCTTCATCTTAGTAATGTCTATTAAAACCAGTGACCCACTTTAATAAAATGCTCACTGCATTTAAGTTTCATTTTTTTAACTGACAGTATCAGTTACTCTACACAGTAGCTATTAGGATAGTGGAAAGCCTACAAGTGTCAATTATATTATTCCATAAAGTGAACATGAGATATTATATTATAAGATAATTTTCCATAGACTGAGCTGAGTTACGTATGTGAGACACATTAATATTGGCAAGAGGAGATATTTAAAATAAAGGAACATTCATATACAATCAAGCCAAAGGTGGAATATCTTAGACTGAACTGACTATAGTTCTGGTTAGGCTGTTAGGGGAGAGTGGGGGGTGCACACCTTTTTTTAATATGTAATTACTTTTTTGCTTTTTTTTTTAATACAGCAAAGTCTGTTGCACCAGGAGAAAGCACCCATAAAAGATGCATCTCCTAGAGACCTATCTGTGGCTGCTTTCAACTCAGCATAGCGTGTAGAGCGTGAAATTGAACACGCCTTTACATTGCAAGGCTTGCCCACTACCTCACCCGTTCCACCTCTCTAAGTACAGAGTGGTGAAAGGGGGAGATCTGTCTCAGTCTGAGTGCAAACTGAGACAGACCCTTGGCTATAAGTGCTTTCTGCGCTGATCAGTTGGACTTACGTCCAACTCTACATCAGGCGCTTAGTCTCCAACCTTGTTAACCATCAGTAACAATTTCTCTATCTAGACAGGAACACAGCGCAAGTTATAACCATTACATTTGTCTCTCAATATTTTCCATTTCTCACTTTAGTTCAAACACTTGTTATCAACTGAATGTTGATAAAGTGCACCAATGCATTTATCAGTAAAGCTGGGTACACACTACACTGTTTTCATCCAATAATCGGCTCAAACAGCCGACATACGACCGCTCGTTCAAAAGTCTGGTCAGTGTGTGCAGTGACAGGATGGTCGAAAGTCTGCCCAAATGGACGATTATCGCCTCATTTGGTTGGTCGTACCGTTTAATATTTTCGGTCCAATCTCGTTTCCGCTGTGTAGTGTGTATAAACTTTCGACCGATCCACAACAGTGAGTACGAAATTACAGTCATTGCTCACGACAACATGGCTGTAAAAAGTTGCTAAAGGGACGTCCGCTCTTCCCTATATCGTCCTAAACAAGGCTAGTGTGTATGCAGTCCATGGACCGAGCGATCGGATCATCGATCGCATGTAAAATCGCTCTGCATAAAAAGTTGGTCGAAATTTCTGTAGTGTGTACCCAGCTTTAGCTTCACATACTTGAAGCCTATATTCTTGGATAAAGGAAATAGACAATATTGTACTGCAAACGGCAGAGTGCTTTAAATGTTGAGCTGTTATCTCAGAGTAGTGTACGTATGTTTCAATGTTATTAAATGTTACTCATATGGATTATATAATGTAGCATACATAAACTGTTACATGGTTTTAATGTTTGCTCCAAATCTGTAAAATGCATTGTGAGGCTGATTCATTAAGAAACATAAGTCCTGATAAGTCCCTTAAAGAGACACTTCTGACTGTCTACGATTGGAAGGGTGGAATAAGGGAGGGAAGGGTCGTATGCATATAGTCAATGTATCGTAAAGGTGTACCAAGATCAAGCGCACACACATTCGTCTCAGTCAAGCTCTGGGCATTCAGGGCCGCCAAGAGGAATTTTGGGCCCCAGTACAGCAACTTCATGGGACCACCTATAGGTGATTAGTATGCAAACTTATGCGCTGCCGCAGCCCCCCAGGAAGGTCTGGGCCCAGGGTAATCTGTGGTTCTTTCTCAGATGCGTGTCTTTTAGACAACTCACTTGCACCTGCTACATGGCAAATGTAAGTACAGATTGATGTATCAATGCCAGAACATGTGTTTGTAATTAAGAGCAAAAAAATGCATTTTATGTACAGTGGACATTAATAACTTCCTAATACATGTATATCATGTTAAAAAAAAAATAAAAAAAATATATATATATATATATATATATATATATATATATATATATAAAAAACAAGATTTAAAATGTAATTTTATTAATAATTATAGTATTAACAGGTGTTTACATATTTAATATTTTTTCCTGTGGGTTCTGATGGGAATTTCTATTGCACATATGCATGTGGGTATCCTCAGTGTGTTATGTCTATCTGCATACGGCAAGTGCCATGTAGCCAGAGCGTACTTATACCCGTTTTCACATTGAATCGTTTTTACAGATCCGGTTGTATTTGAATGTGGCGTACATGCATGCACTTTATGTTCGTTTAAAAAACCTACTGTAAATAAAAATGCAAAAGTCTTAGTTGTACACATTTGCAAATGTATGTCAGTAGCAGACGGGGAGTGCTGGCGCTGAATTGCTGTTTGGAGGCTTCTGGGGTACCTCTTGGTACGTTAGCTCTCAATTTAAAAACACATATATGTATGGCCCAAATATATGAGACTCTCACTGTATAGAGTAAGGACCAACCTATTAGCAAAAGCGCTGTACAGTGGCAGGTGGCTTTATCATACATTTGCAAATGTGTGCAACTAAGAATTTAGCATTTTTATTTACAGTAGAAATGGCAGGTCTTTTGCTGGCTATAGCATTGTGCTGGGGGATTAGGAGAACCCCACCCTTTCAAGCACCTGCTATGAGCCTATACATTGATTGAGCAACTTCCACTTCTCTATAAGTCTGTTTTGTGTCTAATAAATATTTGATAGTTTTATTTATATTGTTCTTATCAGGTACCTGATTATCAAATTCTTATATTATATAAGATAATCGGTGGTGCACAGCACAACTTATTACTGCAATGTTGAAAATATTGTTTTTATACAGGATCTTTCACAAACTTTTCAGTGATCAGCTGTAAACAAATGTTTGTACTGCATAGAAGTTAAGACTGACACTTTTCAAAGATAAATTCGGGACCTTAGATGTATGTCCCTCCTTCTGATGTTCAATACCAATGAGCCACTATAATAATGAGACCTGTATTACCTTCGATCAGCTGATTACCCTGCAGGTGGGCATCCGTAGTTGTCAATCACACTGCATAGCAAAATATCTGTTTGTTTCCAGGCAGTCAAATTGTTAATCAGTTTGGAACACAGAGTGGGTAACTAGTAGCAGCACTTTAGTTTATAAGTTCATCAATCAGTTAGTGAAGCATTTCCAGATTCCAATATTTCATAAAATTTGTTGATAAAACAATCTGACCGGTTTCTCTACACTGGATTGTGGATTCTTCAGAGATAGCAATCAACAACCAGATGTCTCCTTATAAACCTCTTTGC
This sequence comes from Mixophyes fleayi, assembly GCF_038048845.1. Classification (NCBI taxonomy): domain Eukaryota; kingdom Metazoa; phylum Chordata; class Amphibia; order Anura; family Limnodynastidae; genus Mixophyes; species Mixophyes fleayi. The sequence continues at coordinate 58,342,958 of NC_134409.1, forward strand.
ACCAATCAGGAAACATAAAGATAGTATGGCATCTGAAAACACCTGAGAGCTACAAATCAGTTACTCCAGGGGGTAAATGTATGAATGTCCGATTTTTTTCAACTCGCCGGAAATCAGCGACTTTGTGGTGAAAATCCGCTTTAAATTTTCACTACAAAGTCACCGATTTCCGGCGAGTTGAAAAAAATCGGACATTCATACATTAAACCCCAGGTATCTACCCCCAGGTATCTGTTTAGTGGTATCAGGGTGGCTATGTAAATTACCCTCTTATTCACATTAATTCCTAAATATTTATTAATAAGATAAAAAACATTGTATAACACAAATTCTTAATACATTCTCCACTTCTAATTATAACTAAACTATACTTAAAAGGTAAATTAAAAAATGACATATATTGTTTCATCTATCCTGGCATTTGAACTTCTAACCTTAAGTATCCCAGACTGTTCACTAACCATTGTTGCTATCTGTTCATTTATTCAATAAATGCATTTTTTTATTTCCTCTTATTAGAAAGCAGTCAAGACCCATTACACAACCTATATATACACAAGCAAGCAAATGGAAATTGAGATTGGCATTTCAAATTTATATACCAAACTATTTTTTAAGTTTTGCGTATCTGTATAAATATAGAACTTATTATTAATGGTTGAAAAAGAGATACATTAAAATACATTCTTTCAAATAGATTCATCCGTAATTTGAATCAAACTCATAACATTCTCTATCTTAGGTCATCTATTTAACTCATTGTCATCTGAATTCATGTTATATCATAGATGTTAATGCCCTCTAGTCTCATATTTTACTATTAGGACTATCTCAATTGTGACACCTTTGGAACTATATCACAAAAGTTTTTCAACTTCATTTAACATAGGCATAACTAAGTCAAAGCAAATCCCACTAACTAAAACATATTCAATTCAACACAATTGTTAAGTCCTTTAAGATACATTGAATGCATAGCAAAGATCCAGAAGGCTTCCTCTTACAGAGGGAAGCAAATCTATCTCATGCCCATTTCTGTCGACTTACTATGTTCTGTAGCTTTAATTTGTAATCCTTCTAAAGAACCATTGTGTTTATCTACAAAATGTCTAGCTATACTGTGCGTAACATTTTTCTTCAGAAAGTTTCTTCTATGCTTTAAAAATCTTGTATTTAGTGTCCTTGTGGTTCTGCCCACATATTGGGCCCCACACCTACAATCTATCAAATAGATCACATCTTTAGATTGACAGTTTATGAAAGCTTTAATTTAGTATCTTTCTTTAGTCACAAAAAATTGGAGATCACATTTTCTATTTTGCACAAATTTACAGGTAACACATAATTTCTTAGTTTGCTGAGAAAAAAAGGGGAGAGAAAGAGATACTAACTAGGGAAGGCACACCTCATATGTGTAGTCAGATAGTAATTTTAATGAGGATTAGTATATTCCAAAATTCTATTCTAATAGCTTATATTGCGCATGGACATAAGATGAATGAAAAAAACACACATAAAAGCAAAATTTTATTTTATTCGTATAGGTTAAAATTGTATGTATTAAAATGCGAAATATTAAAACTTGGTAGTGTGAATGAGAAGCTACAGATTATATATATATATATATATATATATATATATATATATATATATATATATATATATTATATATATATATATACATATATCATCATCATCATCTATTTATATAGTGCCACTAATTCCGCAGCTCTACAATCTGCACAGAGAACTCACTCACATCAGTCCCTGCCCCATTGGGGCTTACAGTCTAAATTCCCTAACATACATACAGACAGACAGAGGCACACACACAGACTAGGGTCAATTTTGTTAGTAGCCAATTAACTTACCAGTATGTTTTTGGAGTGTGGGAGGAAACTGGAGCACCAGGAGGAAACCCACGCAAACAGGGGAAGAACATACAAACTCCTCACAGATAAGGCCATGGTCGGGAATTTAACTTAAGACCCCAGTGCTGTAAGGTAGAAGTGCTAACCACTTAGCCACCCTTTGCTGCTTTTACCAATTCTTTCCTAATTTCATCTATATTAATGAAATTTAGAAAATCAGCACATGCTTTGGTTATATTTAGCTAACTTGCAATTCTGCTTTAACAAAGCTAAGTTCCATTTTGTTCCGTTTCTTGGTACGAACACTATTGATTTGAATGGAAACTCTTTGTGGGTAAGCATTGCTTTCTAAGATACAGAGTGGAAGAAACAATTTTTTATACTCTGTATTTTCCTTCTTGTGAAATACTCAAACAGAGTAAACAGGGTGCGTCCAAAGAGGTAAAATAATTTATTAAATTAAAAGTTCAATATAAAAATGGACAGATCTCATATATATTTAACAAATGATAAATACAACCTTTAAACATATGTAATAAGTATAATTGGTATTGCAGTATATAGCGTGTTGAGCTCAACAGGTTGTTTTAACACATCTCTATAGAGTATTATTAAAAAAATCTTTTTTAGCCTTTAGCTAACAAAACGCGTTAGTTTGTTATTCCTTATCATCTAGAGATCACTTTTGGAAAGAAAGAATACCATCTATTATATCACCCTCATTATCTCTAAGGAGATTTTTTCCATACTTCTGAGGAGGATCGTGATTATATCACTATTATCAGCGTGACCGCAGAGCAGTTTTTCTACCACGGGACAGCCAACAAGCGGGACATCTGTTCCTTGTTGTTATTCAGAAGAACGTGAGTGCCTGAGAACCTCTATAATATTTGGCAACATTGTTTGGATGGAAAGATCCTTAATTCATCTGCCGAGGTATTATCTCTATTATAAGACTGAGCACATTTATATCACTTTTCGGTTCCCCTTATAGTGGAGCATAAAGCATATAGTGCTCCTATTGCTTTTGAGGAACCTCAAAGCTACCTACAATAACCCTTGGTGCCGGGTTAGGTGATATTTTCACGGTTCCATTACGGACAATACTGCACTGTTGTACAACGTTTTGCGAGAGACTGTACCATCACGTTATAGATGAAAATTATACATGGGTGAGATCCTTACCATTTAAATAGAACTTGTCCATTTGGAATTAGGATTCTGCATTACATCTGTGTTTTGTCCTGATGGTGTACTGACCAGACACCTAATTAATAATACTCTATAGAGATGTGTTAAAACAACCTGTTGAGCTCAACACGCTATATATAGCAATACCAATTATACTTATTACATATGTTTAAAGGTTGTATTTATCATATGTTATATATATGAGATCTGTCCATTTTTATATTGAACTTTTAATTTAGTAAATTATTTTAACTCTTTGGACACACCCTATTTACTCTGTTTATAATTTAAATCCGGAGATTGGCAATCTCACACAGGAGTTGCGACAGGAGGAAATAGATTCACTCTATTTATGAGAATATAAGGAGTTTACACACGGTTGTAGCAAGGATAGTCTTTTTGTCATTGTGAAATACTCAGCCTGGCCCTGGACAGAAATGGGCTCAAGTTCTAAATTCCCTACCAAAATATACAATCTAGGAGTGCTGGTGTGCTTTACACCACTCCATCCGACGCTTGGCATTGGTCTTGGTAATGTGAGGCTTGCATACAGCTGCTCGGCCACCATGGAAACCCATTCCATTAAGCTGCAGTTTTTGTGCTTACATTAATGTCAGTGGAAGTTTGGAACTCTGCAGCTATGGAATCAGCAGATCGTTGGTGACTTTTACGCACCATGCGCCTTAGCACTCATTGACCCTGTTCTGTGATTTACATATCATGGCTGAGTTGCTGTTATTCCTAAACGCTTCCACTTGCTAATAATATCACTTGACCGTGGAATATCCAGCAAGGATGAAATTTCACAAACTGTCTTATTGCAAGGGTGGCATCCTATCACAGCACCGATAACCAGAAAAAAGCTCACATGATAAAAAAAACCATAAAAAAATTGCTCACGAATAAAACTGTATTTTTCATGTGAGCTTTTTTCATAGAACTGCAATGGTAACCATAATATATATATATATATATATATATATATATATATATATATATATATATGCCAGGTGAAAAAAGAGGAATAGTATCTATTGATGTAAATTAAGGTAATAGACTTGTGTCACATCCCTACGTTAAAATTTAACATACAATTCCACAATTAAATTTAATGCTGACCCATTACAAATTACTAGAACTATTTCAGTATCTACGAGCTAAACAGCCATAAATGCTAACTTTCTATGTCCTGCTCAAAATACACTTGGAGAGGGCAGCAATGTGAAGGTCAAAGCTGAAGTCAATGGGGTGGTGAATGTAGAATAGTGAGGGATGAAGTCAAAGTCGTTGAGCAGGCAGGCAAGTCTTTGATGCAACAGAAGAGAAACGCAATTATAAACTTTGCTTGTGCAAAGCTTGGTAGGAGTGAGGGCCTAACAAGACAATACTACCTACAGATTCACGGAATAGCTATTGGAAGGAAATTTGCCCCTAGCTGTGCCAACCTCTATACAAACACATGGAAAGGATATGCTATATATAGAGGCAACTCATAAAAACAACACATAGCACTCAAAGGGTTAAATAAAGGACTTATTTTTCATTTGGGAAGGAATAGAATCTGAACTCAACAAATTCATCACACATACCAAACCAAAGCACACTCAATTTAAATGTCACCAAAGAACACAATAAAGCTAGCATCACCTTCTTAGATCTAACACATTGGGAATTCTCATATTAACTCCAAAACCTTTTAAAAACACACACACATAGTAATAATTATGCTCCAAAGTGAAGCAGCCACAAAAACTCATGTCGTAACATAACATTCAACCAATTCAGACAACTTAATAATGCCACAAAATACAGAACAAAAACTTCAAAGAGAGAGGTTTAATTTTCTAACACCATAAACTGAAGATAGTTACCACCAAATATGTCCTAAAGAAAATCTGGACCATTTTGAAAAGTGACTAATACACATGCCCCCTACTACTTGCTAAACCTTGTTTAACACAAAAAGCGAGAGACCTCAGATATCAATCAATACCATATTCGCCAACTTTTAAAACCTGTCCTCCAGGAGATCTGTGGAGAACAAGTCATGCGACAAGTGTAGGGGGGCTTGATGATGCTGTTGCCCCACCTCCTGCTATTAGAAAAAACTAAATTTGTGGAATTGAATAGTGGTGTGCAGGGCTTAATGATGTAATTGCTTCGTTAAGTCCCACCTCCACAAGGGTCCGGGAGGTTGCCTACTCTTCCAGGAGGACTTCCCGAAATTCGTGAGCCTCCTGGAAATTCCAGGAGAGTAGGCAAGTATGATTAATACACAGTTATCTCAAACAAATAACACTATCACTAGCCACGGTAAAATAGAGAACCTAAAACAACATAGCCAAAAAGGTACAACAATTTCAAATTCACTAAAAGAGTCAAAATTATTGAGATACAAGCAGGAACCAAATGCAAATCCACCAATGTTCTATACATGATAACAAGCACAATACATACACACAGCAAGACCACAAAACAAAAGAATGTTAGAGCACATGAGTTATGTACAAAATATAAACCCTCCACCTAACAATGTACAGTGAAATTGAGAACATTAACTCACAGGCATTGATAGATTAGTGACCCCAAATCTTAATGAAGACATACAGAAAGCACTCTCTATTTTAGAAACCAAATTGAGATACAGTGTCTTAAAGTATTCAACCCCCCCCCCCCCCCAAAAAAAAAAGTCAACAGATTTGTCTGTATTTTAAATGACATTTACACAGATTGTTCCAGACATTATTTTTATTTTGAACCAGTTAGGCTCATAAGGTACATTTTCAAACTCTCTATTTGTGTGCAGATTTTTATTAAATAAAAACTGAAAAATTATGTTTGCATAAGTATTCAATGCTGGTGCTGTGAAACCTACAAATTTACTCAATTACCCTCTACTTTGTGTTAAAAAGGTCAGCTTTTACGAATAAAAGACTCCCTTATTCAAATAACATTTGTCATTGCAATACAGACATACGCGATGTTGACTTTTTTTAATGGGTCGAATAGTCTTGAAATCGACTTTATACGAATACTATATTATACACGTAGTATTGTTGTATATATATATATATATATATATATATTTATATGTATATATGTATACACACACAATTTATTTATATATACACTGTCAGGGATAGTCAGGATACTTGAGATGGGGGGGAATTGTGGCTGGAGAGAACGGGGGAAGGTGGGGCAAGGAGCTAAATGTTAGGTAGAGGATATTTTAAAAAAGGTGGTGGCATGAGAGAAGTTAGTAGGGGGCCCTGTCTGTTACATTTCTACTGGGCTCTGCAATTTCTGGTGGCTGCCCTGTTTATGTTCAAACATTATGGCAGAATCTGAAACAGTATTTGTGCTATGTGCAATTCTCAAATTCAGTTCAGCTTTCTGAATACTTAGATATTGATTGCATGCATGAAAACCTTTTGTAACTAATGATGATTTATTTACATTGTGTAAAGCAGTGTTTCCCAACCCTAGTCCTCAAGTACCCCTAAGAGTGCAGGTTTTCCATATCTCTTTGCTGGAGCACATGTATAATCATTACTGACTGACACATTTTGAAAGATCCACAGGCGGTACTAATTATTTCATTGGTGACCTGAAAAACCTGCACTGTTAGGGGTACTTGAGGACTAGGGTTGGGAAACAATGGTGTAGAGCACACAGTTCAATACCAGAAATGTGATTCAGTGAACCCTTAATACTGTATGCTACCAATCAGCACATCACATATGTTAGACATTCAAGGACTATAATCCCTATCATGGTATGCTTTTGGCAAGTGTCATATATTTGCATTTTTAATACTCCTGTTTAATAACTTACAAAATAACAGGAAATGTACTGTGCAGATAGTCAATATTGAAAATCAGGGGCAACAACTTACAAGGATGCTCTTTAAAAACCTGGGACTGTTGGACTCTCTGAAAGTAGACCAAAGTGTTTGTCCTAAATGTTAGTATTTGCCAAATGTTTTGGAAAAAGTGCATTTAATAGCTTTTCTTTAAATACACTCCTGAGAGAAAGACATTCCCTCCCATTTTAGTTAGAAAATTGTAACCTCTAAAGAAAGTAACTCTTTACTACCAATTTATTAAATCTTGTGATTCTTATAATACACACATATGAACCTACTTTTACCCCTTTGTGTGCTTTCTTCCTTCCATAAAAAGTATAGCTCAGCTCTTTCTACATCTTTCTACATTTTTTTACATTTATTAATATCATATATATTTATATCAATGTATTTTTGAACTCCTGGTCCTAAATCAGAACTTCTTACCAACTTTAATAAAAATGTTAATTAAATGTCTTTTTTTAATTAAACAAATTAATTTTAGCTTCTAAGTATAAAAACCCCGCCAGCAGTATGGGTCTTTTAACAGCCGTCGATAACGGTAAGGCATAAATGTTTAAGATACATAGCTTTAATAGCAGAAAGTCATCTCAGGGCTCAGTGATCCTGAGATTTTGAGCTTTAGTCCTTAGACCTTGAAATCTCCTTGAAAACACCTGAATTTCATGATCATTCTCTGGGTGCCCCTATATATAAACAAAGTGCACTGGGACACCTGGTGCCAAAAATACGTCAGGCTTTTAGATTATTAATAAATAAATGCCTGAACAGAAAGATAAATATGTGATTTTAGTCTATATCTTTTACATTAAAACTACTTATTGAATTATTATTATGTAAGTATGTTAATTATAATATTTTATCACAACACAAAGTTTATCAATCTAACAATCTTACCTTCTGCAGAACAGGAATTGAAAAAGGAATGTGCTACAACCAACAGCATTAGATTGTATATTTTCATGTTTTCCTCATGTGCCCTGAAACATTTGTCAAACCTTCAAATTTGTTGCAACTCTTGTTTTGAAGATCTGTTAATTATTGGCAAAGGTTGTAAAATGTAAAACTACTAGTTAGTATTTCTCTGTCTGACCAGAGTCTGGTGGAGAGAAAACAGTTGATAGAAAAACAATGTACAGCATGCCAAATCTGAAAATTATAATCATAATTTTGTTAAGTTTGTTTAGCATGTCAAACCCCAAGTAACATCAGAGATTATAGTAAAAAACTTAATTTTATCTGAAAATGCCAGGGAGCTGCACACAGGGGCATACTGTCTCCTCAGTATGACAGATGGTGATTTAGTGGAAATCTTCATGTAGTATGTCAATATTGTGCTTAAAAAAACTAAAACAGGCTTAGGGCTAGATTTACTAAGAATCAAGTTTTGTGGCGGCTTTAAACCGTCTCACATCGCCGATGCTTTAGTGGTGCAAACCGCCACATTTACTATAGGGCACTTTGAGGCTGTGATTTAAAATGGATGGCGATGTGTGGTATATTGAAAAAGCTAAACTGCTGGCGGTTTTGTCCAAACGACTGACGGGTTGGTTAAAACTGCCATCAAAACCGTCATCCAAAAGACAGGACAGGACAGTTTTAATACCTGCTTCTGAATGGCCTGATAGCTCAAACATGCTGTTTGAACTATTTTGCCATTCAGACTATAAGAGAAAACACAATGACATTTAAATTATTTGGGCAATCATTATTTATTGATTAAGGAGCAAAATTAATTTAATATTAACAATTGGAGGAAATTATTTTCCCCCATTTTATTAAAATTATTGAATTATTTTATTATTCAGGCACTATCTAATGTGAAATTGTGCAACATAAATAATTATATCCACCATTAATAATCAGTTAATATTATTATATATTCACATTTCCACCATAATATAATGCTATAATAGTGCCCCCTTAAAAAAAATAAAAAAAAAATTCCCCCATAAGTTAATATTACATTAATTTTGCCCCTTTATCAATACATAAAGATTACCCAAATAATTTAAATGTCAATGGTGCCTTTTCTTATATTCTTAATGATAAAATAGTTCAAACTGCATGCTGCTCGCCACTCACAAACACCTCTTTTATTTTGCCCATTTGGATGGCGGTTTTGTGGAGGTTTTGCAAACCCCAGCTTAGTAAATTCGGTGGTTTGTATGTTCATCATTGTTAAAATCTGGAAGGCGATTTGTAAAGTGGTGATTTTGAAAAACGTCAATTCTGGCCATTTTAATGACGGTTTGGGTTTTAGTAAATCCGGTGGTTTTAAAACCGCTGGAAAAATCGCCAAAACCCGGCAGTTTCACCAAACCGCCCTTTAGTAAATCTAGCCCTTAGACTCTGCCTGTATTAAATATAACTTTTTAAAGTCTTAGGGGCTGATGCAGAGTTGCCTGTAAAATAGGAATAAATTATTTTTATAAAAAGAGCATGGAAAAATAGCATATTTCTGCCACTATGCAGAGCTGTTCACATCTCAATATGCGCCAGCCTCCGCTGCATATGCACCTGATTTGCAACAAGTCTTTATCATCAGTAAGTATTTGCACCTGCCATATAACAGTTACAAAATATATGCCTCCTTACAGGTGTTAAATATAAGTTTCTGCTTGTCCTAGCATGGCTCATGTTCTGCCATTTTGTTTTGTCTTTACACTGCATCTACCACACGGACCATGGGGAGCTAAATCAAGGATCACTACAGAAGAACTTATTACCTCTCTGGAGTATTGTGTCACAGTGGGGACTGTTTGAAACGTAAGTCTGTGCTGTGAACTTGTTTAATGAAGAGCTATAACCAGTTATAATCATAACTGGTGACATACCTGTAAACTCACAAAAAATATTAGAATCAACAGTGTCTCCCTACTTTTACACTAAAGAAGATTCCCATTATCCACCACAATGCTGGATGGACTATGACTAATGTCCTTTAAGCTCCTCTTGACCACATTTATTGGCATATCCTTTCATTATTATTTTTTTTTTTGGGGGGTAAGTGACCTTCATAAACGTTCTGCTTATCTATTGTTGTAAACCGTTTTTACACATCACTGTACTTATTACTTTACTTGTGCCTTGGGAAGTACCTATTTGTATTAAGGGTGCATTCATTTACACTGTGGCTAGTAATAACAGCTACTGGTGTATTTTCAAAATAACTTAAAAAATAAAGAAAATAAAGATACACAGCCACTTAACTGCATAGTGAACATCTTTTTCTGTCTTATGCACACAAATAGCATTAGTAAGAACGGGGCAGGCGCTCATCCAGTGTTTTTATATCCCAATGTCTCTCCCACACAGGCCACTGGCTGCTGGCTTGGAGGAGATGCAGCTTCTTAGCAGTGGCAGTTTCTGCTACTCCCCAATGTTGGTGATGTGCTTGGAGTTTGTCACTGGGCTATGATTTCATAATCTTGCACCACTCTCCCAGTCCAAGGAACAGGTGACGCCTACCTCCAACTCCCACCTACTAAAGTAAAAAGCAGCTGAGGGTGGGCACCACCTGCTAGGAGAGGGTGTGGTGCTGCTGAGTAGGAGAATACATTGTCAAAGTCGTATAATTGGATGAACGAAAGTATATTGGTTAATATTGTTTTACCATGTGATTGCGATCAGTATGCCATGTAACACGTGGCATGGCGCGATCACGCGGTAAAATACGCACATGCTCGCACTCTCACATTTAGTTATTTATATATTTCATATTATAATGGTTCAACTCCCCAGTGATTTATGAGCAGATGGTATTTAGTTATAGTTTAGTTATATATATATTTTAAGGTTATATGTACACTTTAGTCATATTTAAGGTTCAGGTTGCAGGAACTATGTCATGTTTAGTATCATTTTAATCCCCTATTCATCAGCAGTTGTCTGGTTCATTCGCCGAAGAGATCGCACATTGCATACTCTAGTTAGCGATGTTAGGGAATAAATGTTTAAAATGTTACTGACTGTGTATTGTGAATGGACTAGCTCAAACTGGTTTCTGGGCGGGATAATCATCTGGAATGTTGACCCTCACCCTTGGAGGGGGTTGTTTGTACTAGCCTATGACCTGTTTACACTGGACTCTCCTGAAGCCTGGACCTATAGTAGCAAGCCACGTCATCTGTATTGTTTTCTCTGTAACACTGAGTGTATATATACAAACTCACTGGGACCAGCTAGCCAGTCATTCTCTGACCACAGTATTCTGGAGTGAAGTACTGTTCTAGCTGGATCCAGTAGAGTGCGCAGCGATCGCGGCGGTATGTATGTATCTTTTGGTATCGGCTGTACTGTATTATAATTATGTATTGAACTGCTAACTTTTGCGTCTGCTAAATAAATTATTTTGTGCTTTGGGAACACAAGAAATCTCTTAAGACAATGCTTATTAGAAAACGATAAAATTACTTTAATAACATATAACACACTAATACGCATTATATTGGCCTCTCAAAAATACAATGCCAAATTGTTTAATAGTTCATATATAAATGGGTAAGCAAGACTTTTTCTAAATTTATTTATTTAGTAACTTTATTTAATAACTGGTGACATACCTGCAAACTCACAAAATACTGCTGTGGGCAATTTGCGTGGATGACAGTGGTCTACAGGTTTTTACATATACATATATCTATATATTCTTATTTATAGGTCTCTAAACCTCAATGAAAACTCATTTTATATATATATATATATATATAGACAAAAAACAGGGGATACTCTGCACTCTCTGAATACATAATGAATTCTGTACTAACTACTTTTCTATATTAAAAACAGGGAATGTTAGTTCCACATATTGCAATATATGTTAAGCTGACCAACTCACGCCAAAGTCTTCCCATTCTGGTCAGTCCTAACATGATCAAATGCTATGGTTTTTTATCTGGGCTAAAGGCTTACTTGCACACAGCTTTTAAAGGCAAGTATTTCCCAAGCACTAGCAGCCATGTTCTCCCACTGACCAGCTTAACATATATTGCAATATGTGGAACTAACATTCCCTGTTTTTAATATAGAAGAATAGTTAGTACATCATTAATTGCATATTTAGAGAGTGCAGAGTATACCTGTTTTTTGTTCATACACAATATATAGGTATATAGGGCATGATTCATCAAAGAACACAAAACGAACGTAACGTGCGTTTTTTTATAAAAAAAATTTTTTTGCAAGTCGGACATATGAACGGCGGTAGTCAAGGTCGAAGGTATTTAGGCAATACACTGCTTGATGAAAATGGTGGAAAATCACTTATGTGAAATAAAATCTAAAGCATGTATCATTGCGTGTATATTTGCTCTTGTATGTGATTTACAAGCAAAGGCACATTAGTGCATTACAGTCATGGCCAAAAGTTTTGAGAATGATACAAATATTGGTTTTCACAAAGTTTGCTGCTTCAGTGTTTAGACCTTTTTGTCAAATTTTGGGTCCATAGCCAGGAAACTCCCCATTCCTTAATCCCATTGAGAACTTGTGGTCAATGCTCAAGAGGCGGGTGGACAAACAAAAAAACACAAATTCTGACAAATTGAAAGCATTGAATAGGCAAGAATGGGCGGCCATCAGTCAGAATGTGGCCCAGAAGTTGATTGACAAAATGCAAGGGTGAATTGCAGAGGTGAAGAAGGGTCAACACTGCAAATATTGACTCTTTGCATAAACTTAATGTAACTGTCAATAAAAGCCTTTGATACTTATGAAATTCTTGCAGTTTTACTTCAGTATACCATAGTAACATCTGACAAAAAGGTCTAAAAACAATGAAGCAGCAAACTTTGTGAAAACCAATACTTGTGTCATTCTCAAAACTTCTGGCCATGACTGTACATACTACCTTACTAGTTCTGATTGCACAGCATGCAATTCCTTCATCACCCTCATTCTTATTTTTCCTAAGCACTCATGTTTCATGACATTTCTGCATTTAACCCTTGCATTACCAACCTGTACTGTTTAATGATATTAAAAAAACCTTTACTGTGTAGTACTGCTTTCAATGGGTATTACTACTACTTCATTGATATTTTTCATATAAATAGGCATTAATGAACCTTATAATGGGCCCTATCACTGCCATATTTGATCTTTCTAGACATTATCACATTCATATATTGTTTTAGGGCATTGTCACTGGCATTTTATAGACTACATATGGATGTAAGATTGACAATATTATTGATCTTCATTACAGAGTCATAATGGCATATATGGGTATTGGAATCAGACCGGAAGATAGTTGCCACTTATACTGATCGCTCTCATGTATTACCTTATTCTTTATTTGGTACTAGTTCATGATATGCAAACACCCTTTAGAACAGACCTTGATCACATTATTACACATTTGCTTAAATTTTTTTTAAAAAAAGGTTTTCTTTAAAATAACTAATAACCTTATTTAACACAATTAGCAAATTTAACAAATGTAAACACTTAACAAATAATAAATATATAATTTTTGATCATCTCCAGATATTTGTTAGCTGATCTTTGTTTTTTTAACATCAAAATATTATTATAAATTAGGAACATATATTTGCTCTATGGGTGTAAATTGGGCCCACTTTTTTCTCGATATATGGAGTTCAGAGGTGCTACATTAAATTTCTGCATGATTCATCTTAGAGTTAACATAGTACTAGCCAGAGGACTGCATTTTGGAGGCATATGCAGATATATTGCGGGGGTTGGGGAGTTTGCTTTTCTTCAGAGAAAACACTTATGAGCCCATTAAGTCACACACCTGTTGAATAGAAAACTTTGTCTAGGCCGAAGCAAAAACACATTTAGAAAAGAGAGGGATTCTGTGGCCTATATTTTCAGGCTGCAAAAAAATGAATTAATATAATACTGGAATAAATTAAAATACTTACATTCTTTTCAGGGGCCTGGAATGGGCTCCCTGCCTCCTCCTTCTGGGGCTCCTAGGTTACCTCCATGGAGTTCTCGACAATTACAAGGGATCCCTCCCAGGACTCTGCCAGGTCTTCCTCCAGGGGAGGGCAAAGGGTTTTTTTTAGGTATGGAAAAAGGAGTATTTCAGGGGTTGAAGGAAAGGGTCTCCACCAGACCTGCTGAAAGTGGTTGTTCCAGTGGTGGGGAAAGGGCCTCCTCCAGGACCTCCTCCTGGGACTCCTCCCTGGCATCATCTTGATGGTGGAGATTGAGGCAGCGGCGTTCTGTTGGAGAAATATGACACATTTGTTTTTTTCTTAAAAATGAATATTTGCAATATTTTCTCTTATACACTTGGAGGAAATTGTAATAAAATTTTGAACTTTGAACTGCAATTGCCGCCTTCTCAGGTCACTCCAGCTCTGCTGCAGGGATAAATTCCTCAATGTATTTACATATATGTATCCACACTGTTTGGCATCAATGGATAAATGCCATATGTGTAGAAGGTATAAGTGGATTAAAGTCTTCTTTGAAAAAACAATTTGCGTGTACCAGACTATGGTGAAGGAAAAAAATAAATCCGCAAAGTCACAAAGTTGGTATCTAAATGCCAACATAAGTTCAGCATGCTTCAGTGTAAAAAGTACACAGCATGTACACTAGGACTTCATCTCCCCAATTGTTAAGATAGGGGGTGGCGCCATGATTACGGAGGTGTTATAGTCCATAGTGGAGTGCTATAGTTGTGCCTGAGCCTCTTCTTTGAGCAGTAATTCAGGGAGGGCAAGTTCTGTTCCAAAGCCTCTACAGTGATGTTATCATGGTATGTGAGTAGTGTCAGCTGTGTAGATGAATTAACAATCATGCCAACAATGTTTATGTGTGTGTATGCTGTGCTTAGTCACCACTATCAACTGTCACTTACACTGGACCTGAAGCAGGTGTAAACCTTACGTTTGAAAAGGAGCATACTTCTGTGTGTGCCCGAACTTGAATCGCCCATCTTCGCTTATGAAGAATTTTACACAAAATACGGCACATATCGCCATTTGCTTAATGAATCAGGCCCATGATCTAGAGAGGTGTAGGGACTGACAAACCCACTGAACATAAACAAATGGTCAGACTTGTAAGGATTGAATATTGAAACCTGAAACCTTTAGTTTTGAATATAGAGCTGCATTCATATTTTTCAAATAAGTTAAAATACAACCTTATTCTTGAAGCTTGCACTTGAGAAGACTATTAGTGTATAGATCAGGGATTGGCAACCCCCAGCACGCGTGCCAGACATGGCACACAGCGCAGTGTCATCTGGCACGCTGCCCGGGGCTGCTTGTACCACTGAAGACGGACTAAATCAATCTGTGCATGTGCAACAGATCTTCCTGGTTCAATTGTGGAACTGAAGACGTGTGTTAACGGTCTACGTAAGGACTTCCTTTGTACATGGTCTCAGGTGCGAAGGGCGTTAAAAAAATCCTCTACTCGCTATAAGCTTTTTACTGACAAGAAGTGCAGGGCTGTTCCTCCCCTGAAAGTTGGAGACAGAGTATGGCTTTCTTCCAAGAACATCTGGCTGAAACTACCATAAATGAAATTCGCTCCCCGGTACATTGGTCCGTACAAGATTTCTCGGGTAATCACCTCTGTTTGTTTCAAGCTTCAGCTACCCTCTGCTCTTCACAT
The DNA here is from genome assembly GCF_038048845.1 of Mixophyes fleayi. NCBI lineage: Eukaryota > Metazoa > Chordata > Amphibia > Anura > Limnodynastidae > Mixophyes > Mixophyes fleayi. The sequence goes on from NC_134409.1 coordinate 58,358,489, forward strand.
TTCTAATGCTTTCCACATGTATTAAGACCTCTCATCATCAATCGCTTCTCATCTCATGTGACTCCGTCTCGCCCTCCCGAGCTTCAGCAATCTGATTAATTCGAGATCAAACAGATTCTGGACTCCAAGAAGTGCAAGGGCAGGATCAAATACCTTGTGGACTTCGGTCCTGAGGAGCGTTCTTGGTGCGTTCCTCTGACGTCAAAGCACCATTATTATTGAAGAAATATCATTCTAAATTTCCCAAGAAACCTGGTCCAAGGTGTTCGGTGACCACCTTTAAAGGGGCAGGTACTGTCTCACGCCGCTCACCCACGGCTGCCACCCGGTAACCTGAATATCATTCATTCCTCATTCCCTGCTTCTTCCCCGGCTGTCAGGCCAGCAATCAGCTCCGCACATGCGCAGGTAATCATCTCACCTGTGTTCAACTGTCCCGCTCATCCATTGGTTATCTCTCATTTGTAAGGCTCCTCCCAGCACCTCTCAGTGCTGGTTCTGCTCGTCTCTGGCCTGAAAGAAGCTCATGCAAGTGTACTGCTGCAAATCACCTATTACCTGCTCCACTCGTTAGTGGTAACTACTGCAGGTTATCGCTACCATCTCTCCAAGTGTGCTGCTGCAAATCACCTACTATATCTCTGTGGACTATCACTGAGCACAACTCAGTACTCCTACTCATTTGTGGCTATCTATTGCCTACATTCTTCTCTGTTCTCTATCACTGCTCACTGGGAACTCCCCTAGAGGGGGGCGACCTGCAGGGTGCAACCTCTGGTGAAAACCTTCCACTTTTGTTAGATTCCGCGCCTCTGGGTAAAGTACCACCAATCCCAGGCAGAACAGAAGGATCCCACTCATCCTATGGAATCGTGACAGATACATTACATGCTCACTTTGTATACAGTTATGACATAACTCCTGGCAAGGGGTAAGCCAGCCCTCTGATCCGAGATGGTTCCACAACGACTGAGCTATTTTTAGTATCAGGATATGTTATGTTTTCCCAAACATGGATTTACATGCAGTGCAAAGCTAACAATATTTACACTACTCTGTTATGTGCTAAAACTTGATGCTTGCATTATCTGAGATGCAGCCACACCAGACAGAAAGTCAGCGGCCCCATGGTGCGTATACAGGCAAGACAGGTGTTTGTCACTTCACATAAAAGACTTACTTAGCATTTCCTGTTATCAGCAAACAGACTTCTTCTAGCAAAGTTAGAAACCCAAATAATGACACTTCTATACAAAACACATCCCAATGTAACACGATAACTGCATTTACAATTATATACATTGGTGCCGGCACCACTAATTGAAATACATTTCTATAATAAATTATTTCTACATGATCCATCCACAAATAAGTTATTTATAAGCAATCCAGCCACACAAAGATTGTTAGAAATTCTTTGTTGCCTTTCCTCGGGAGAAATTCGAGACCAGCCAATTTGCCTAGGCTCCTCTGTGAAAGCCGGAGGTTGCAACCATGGTGCAGTCTGACCACAAAGCGTTGAGGAGCGTCTTTCTTAGATGAGCTCTCCCGGAAACAGGTTTCCTCTCGATGACAGAGAGATATTAATGCATCAAACGTGGTGGGCAACTCTTGAGAGGCGAGGACATCTTTTATCTGATCTAACAGACCCTGCCATAAATCCGCCATGAGAGCCTCATTGTCCCAGAGAAGTTCTAAAAACAGGGTGCGAAATTATATCACATATTGGGAAATGGTATGGGCACCTTGTCGAAGTAGAAGAATACTTGAAGCAGCATAAGAGACACATCCCGGCTCATCAAAGAGTTTCTGGAAATTTGAGATGATTGCCGCGCTATTGCGAAGAAGGGTGTCATCCCGTTCCCAGAGTGGGGATGGCCAGGCCAATGCCTGCCCAGAAAGGAGGGAGATGATGTACGCGACCTTGGAGCCATCTGAGGGGAAATACTGTGGGAGTAGCACAAATTGGATTGAGCACTGATTTAGGAACCCTCAACAATTTTTGAGATCTCTGTCAAATTTCTGTGGAGAAAGCAGTTTTAGAGTTGAAGCAGCTGTTGTCACAGTGGAAGCAGGGGGTTGGGGGCTGCTGCTGTAGCTGGAGAAGCTGCTTGAAGAGAATCTAGACAAACTGCTAAAGCTTGCAAACACTGAAGGGGTTGGATCTCTTGATGCTCAACCCTACCCACAAGATGTCTTTAGCGGTAGGTTCTCCGTTGGGATCCATCTTTTGGGCCAGATTTTACTGTCACACTTAAGGGCTCTAAGAACGTCCTGAAAGGTTGCTTGGGTTGGTGCTACCCTCCTAGAGGTGTGGAATCTAATGGAGAGGGAGGTGTTCACCAGTGACTCCAGCAAGGGAGTATGGGTTAGAGGCTCCCTAAACACAGGTCACAATCCACACAGAGGGTCACAAGCGAACCTGGAGATAAAACCTAGTATGCAGGAACTGGAGATACAAGGGAGGAAGAGTGGGGCATGAGAGCCCTAGAATCAGAATGACCGAGAAGTGAGATGTACTGCAACTGCAGTTGCCGTGGAAGTCCTGTGGAGCTGAGAAGCCCCTAGAATCAGGATGACCGAGAGGTGAGATGTTCTGCAACTGCAGTTGCCGTGGAAGTCCTGTGGAGCTGGGAAGCCCATAGAATCAGGATGATCGAGAGGTGAGATGTTTTCCAACTTGTCTGTAGCGGAGAGAAGTACCAGAGCATCAGGTGCAGACTGATAGCGAGACCTTCCGGCAGACAGTCAGGAAACAGCGAAGATGAATGTAGGAATAACACAGCACTGGGATACTGCAGACTAGCGGAGAGATACTGGAGCCAAATCCTGGGAGCGACTGCTTAGTAGGAGAGACCTGAAGATCTGGCACCATTTGCCTGCGGGAGGTGCCTCTTATAGTGGAGCAGGCCAGCTGATTGGCTAGACAGTTTGAATGGTGAAGATGCCTGGTCCACACATGCATAGAACCCGGCAAGATGGCGACCGCAGAGGAGATCTGTGGCATCTGTCCAGAGAGATGCTGTCGGCGATGTCCAGGTAAGTGACAGCGGCGGCGCTCATTAGTGATCAGCGGGTCTGAGTCGTGACACGCTGCTTCCAATATAGGAAAGCGTATTTGATCAAGCTAGTCAGTTAGCTGTTGGCATGAAATGTGTGCCCGAGAGCCATATAAATGTTTAGAATAGCCATAAAAAATATCAGCAATTTGGTCGCTGCAGAAATATTTTGTACCCCGAACATCTGAAAGATTTATTTAATAGCTCTGTCTTTGCCAAATAAGTCATAAAACTACCACTTTTTGTTACCTTGAGCGTACACTGCATGCCTTTAGAAAAGGAGACTACGTTTGGATTTATCAAGTATAGGATCAGCCCATTCCCTCTGAGCATGGAGCCATTGTAGCAAGGCTATACGTGCGGTAAGATAAGCACTTTTAGATCATGACATGCTTGTTTTAGTTGAGCTACCCTTTCCCTTAAAAATTTCTTAGGCCATGTTACCTTTTTGCTCACAGTGCCTCTGAGGAATGCCTTGAAAGCATCCCAAAGTATGGGGAGCTCAAGTGTGTCTATATTAGATTCAAAGCTACCAAATCACTGACCATAGCCATCAAGGTAAGCCAAAAATGGTTGAGTTTCCAGATTTTAGTGCTAGACAATAATATAGGGGAATGGTTAGGTATACCCCTGGGTAGAAACTTTACCTAACAGACCAAGGGAGTCAGACTATAAGAGACCAAGGCAAGGTCAATACAGGATAGAGTGTGATGTGACGTAGAGTGGCATGAAAATTGTTTAGTGTGAGCAGCCAATCCCATCTTTGCTAAAAGCCTGGCAAATGACAAGACCCAGATCTCTTATTAGAGGCCGTTTCCCTCCATCTATCAAGACCGATGTCCATAACATTGTTGAAGTTGCCCATACAAATTACTGAGGAGTTCGGGGGGAGGGCAATAAAAGATGCTGCCTTCTTGAGCACATCAATATTTAAAGGGGGAGGGATATAAATTGTCAAAAATATAAGAGGTGAGGTATCTACAGTGCACAGAGCGACTATAAGGATTGATCTAGATCTGGTCCAAAACAAAGTGTAAATGTCTCTTAATTAATAAAGACACTCCCCGTGAGTTTGTGGAATGAACAGCATGGCAAGTCCACATCAGCCAGGTTTTTTAAGAGCTAGAATTGGCTGCCTGCAAAATGTGCTTCTACCAGGCACATTATGTTGGGGTTATAGTTCTTAACCTAGGCCAGAACAAGAGATCTTTTAACTTAAGTCCCCTCACATTCCCAGAGAGCAGATGGATTCCTTTGGCAACACCCTTATTCGCAGCCATTAATTATGTTGTAAAAAACAGACCATATATGTGTCACCAGGCACCCACCCCTGCAAAGATAGGACAATGTAGAGAAAATGACAAAGTAAAGCAGATGAATAACATCTCAACATTCCCATCATATATTTAGAGCAATGAATATTGACCATTGGAAGGTCATTGTATCACAACCTACACAAACCCACCATTAGCCACTGTCCACCAATTCCTGAAATTTCTCAACATCACCTGCTACAATAGAAATTTTTTACATAATTAAACCTAATTGCAAACATGACTTAAAGTAACTTTGTTTAACCCAATTCCCACCCTGTATATCCATCCATTCCTAACTATCCATCCATTCTTAACTAGATATACATAGAGATACATATCTTCCCTCACACCCTAGAAAGCAAAATCAATTGTAGAGTTGGGGCGCAAACTAAAGCTGGTCAACTCTAACTAAAGTTAATTATTCTAGGCATACAAAAGGGGGTTGTCACAAATGCACTCCCAGTGTCCCTGACCTTGGGTGTTTACTGTATGGTGTTACACACGATTTCAGCACTCAATCTTTCACTCACCTATCACACAGGTCATAGATTTTCCGAATCACCCCAGAAACAGAGCTCTCACACCAGTACGCATCTATGATCTGCCACCACCTATTGAATAAGGGCAATAGGACCCCAGTACTGTGACACACTGGCTCACACTATGATCCTTGTTACACACAGGTTAGAAATGCAAACACCAGAATTCAAAAAATTAACAGTTAACACCTCAAGACTCTAACACAAATGTACATGCTGGCACAAACTAGACTTGTTAGTCAAATGCATTAACAATTCACACACTAGCATTCAGAGGGTTGACAAATGACATACAAAAAATAATAGTTGTAAAAACAATTGGGATTAAACTACAGTGAATAAAACATATGTATCATAGTCTGTATGCTTGGGGCAAGGCAGAATTCAGTGGAAAGTCATCAATTAGATTAAGCCCCAAGAGCTGACAATCTTCTTTCTCCCACACAGGGTTTTTAAGCAGGCTGAAATGGAACGGCATTCAGAGGGGCAGTGTATATGCTAATGTTATATCTAAAATTCTGATCCAAGTTTGCCTGTGGTGTCAAGTATATCTGGAAGCGCTTCAATCAGCTGGAGAGAATAGACACCGATCAAGTTCTGTATACAAGGAATATTCTCCGTTTATTGATATCAAAATACAAGTTTTTATAGTCTACTTATTATATGAATCCTACGTCATAAGCATACAATAGTCTATGGGATGCGCTGCTGATTAACTATCTCACGTATTCTTGAGGTGTTTAACTTTCTCCCCCTTCTCAGGACGGATGTGTCAAATGTTCTTATCTCAAGGGGGGCTGGAGGTTTATCTCCTGTATCCCATGTCCAATGTCATGGGCACAGCTCCCACACTACGAGCTGAAAATGTAACTACCTATTGTTCACATATCTTGATACATTCTTCAGGAGTTCTCTATGTCAGCTTAACCTCAAGGCTGTGGACTTACATCTGGCAAAACTGCATAGCAGCAGAAAAATGAATAATCTCTATTAGCAAATAATATATCTATGCGAGTTACAAAAATGGCTGAACAAAGGCTTTATGAGGCCTTAACAAAAAATCATATTTAACACTAATGTGGGGGTGGGGGGGGGGGATGTCCTCTGTGTGTTAATTATGGTTGACCAAAAATAGTCCAAAAGTTTTGACCTCCATAACTATTCTCAGACATGTCCTGAGCCAAAGCTCCCCCTTAAATAAACTGGTCATAACCTACTGCACATTTACATATCAAATATAATGGAATTACAACAATATCAAATATTCTAAAAGATATGTGACTACTGTGAATTTTCTGTACAATTAGTAACCAGGGGAGGGCTGGCAGACTTTAGTCCGGGGGCAAGCACACAGCACTGGCCCATAAGTAGCCGTCCATCCATAAAGGGTGGTTTGTGGTATAATATTTATTTATCTATATAAAACGAGGCTATTTTAGTGTTGATTAATCCATATATATATTTTTATGCCCAGGCCCAGAGCTGGATAAAGGCTCTAGGGGCCTGAGCACTTTCATTTTCCCCAAACAGCCCCACAACCAATTAATAGCTCCCAAACCACCCCAGCATTAAAGTAAAGGTCCAATCACTCCATCTTAAATTCATAGGCCCCACTATTAAATTAAATTGCCCCACCATCACCCCACAAATAAAACAGCACAATAATTAGCACCCACCTGTACTTCACGGTTAAATTAAGACCCCAACCCCCCCCCCCCACATACATATTCATATACTGGCCCTCCACACACACACATACATTCATATACTGGCCCCTTCTCACACACACATACATTCATATACTGACCCCCTCACTCACACACTACATTCATATACTGACCCGCTATCACACTCATATACATTGATATACTGGCCCCCTCTCACACACATTCATATACTGATCCCTCACATACACATTCATATACTGACCCCTCACACACACACACACACACTACATTCATATACTGACCCCTCACACACACACACACAATTCATATTGACACCTCACACACACACACACACACTACATTCATATACTGACCCCTCTCACACACACACTACATTCATATACTGACCCCTCTCACACACACACACTACATTCATATACTGGCCTTGTACCATACACATACATTCTTATACTGGGCCCCTATCACACTCATATACATTCATATACTGGCCCTGTCTCACACACATTCATATACTGGCCCCTCACACACACACTACATTCATATACTGACCCCTCACACACACACTACATTCATATACTGGTCCTGTAACATACACACATTAATTTAGCCTACTGATCCAAACACACTTTATTGATGTACTACTACCCCCTCCCCGGCACTCCCCTGGTTCCTTGGCACGCGCTGTGCAGTTCTTTACCTCTTCGCACATGGGGCGCCACCTATCACGTCCCTTGTGACACTATTAGAGGACAGATAGAGGAAGGGAGGGAGATCCGCGCCGAGGCCAATCTGAGAAGGTGGGTGGTCCCGGGGGAGAAGCCAGCCACTAAGTACAGAACTCAGGGACCAGCCCAAAATAATATTTTTTGGCCCGGCCCGGCCCAGCCCGCCCATGTTAGTAACTATACTTCACAACCCTTGTGCAGTATCTGCCCCTAAGAACAGAGTGACAAACTTATATCTGAAAATATGAAATATGAAGGCATGTTCTTTTAAGTTAATATTTCTTATATACCTGCATAGGTAGCCTTCATCCATTGCACGGATCTCCCCTAGAGGGCTACTTTGTTTTTAGAATGTCTTAATTAGACTGTCTACTCTAAACAGGAAAAGGGCTTGCAGGGCTGTGATCTGCATATGTTTGCAACGTCTTGAATTATCTAATATACTGACAACACAGCCATCACCCGAATACTGACAGCACAGATCCCCTGTACACTGACAGTACACCGACGACACAGCCGTCACCCAAACACTGACAAAACAGACCCTGACATCACAGACACAGCAGCACTCGGACACACTGACGTACCTCGAACAGCTTCGCTCACTTGCTGACAAGTGATAAATCAAATGACAGATGAAGAGCACATAGCTTTATAAAATCATTATAGTGTATACACGGGAATCGACATGCTGATCGGGACTTTTTTTTTGTCATTACTAAAATTGGTGAAACTATTGCATCAGGAGAATTTTCTTGCAGTGTGTACCTAGCCTTAGAGTTCTGAAAGAATGTCTGCTTACCCTAATTACCTCCCACTTACTGACTGACCAAATGTTTCAAAGACCTTTATCTGAGGGAAATCATTTATATTCCTATTTATCAGTTCAATATTTTATTTGGGCCCTCACTCTGACAGGGGTAAAGAAAATGGGTGACACGGTTTGGTATCCTGGACTCTAAATCCGTTCAATAGATATTTAGAAGAACGGATCCCCGGGGAGTATTGTAACACACTGGCAAGTGGTAGTAGCATCCAGAGGGTGAATAAATGACAGATGCAGGATAAAAGTACAATCAGCGGTTTAATGATGACTGGATAAATAACAAGAAATTCTCGAGATAGATATATATATATATATATATATATATTATATATATATATATATGACAGGAGCGTAGTACAAGGTGAACAGGGCCACCGGCAATATCATAGGCAATGAGAACAATCAGCATGTAACTATGGCATAGAATGAACAGTCCAGCAAACAGGTGGCAGCAGGTGTATGGTATCACAGTAAGACAGCACACAACAGAGGAGAAAGTAACAGTCCAGGCAGCAGTATAATCACAACCGATGTGGCAGGAATCAAGTACCATACAATGCCTTAATATGCTTTAGATGACACAGCAACAGTTCAGCCAGAGAAGATAACAACAAGCAACTTGATGATACGACCTGTAATGCCACTGAGCCACAGAGGCGAATGCGGAGTAGATGAAGCTTGAACAGGACAGCTCTGATAGATGACTTGAAAGGTAGCGAACTCCGTTAAGCAGCACGGCCCGTGTAGACAAATGTAGCTTAAGCAATCCAGCCCGTGGAACAGGACTACAACTGAGGCAGGTGCAGCTTGAGCGATATAGCCCGTGGAGTAGCACACAGCGGAGACAGGTGCAGCTTGAGCGGTATAGCCCGTGGAGTAGCACACAACGGAGATAAGTACAGCTTGACCGGTATAGCCCATGGGGTAGTACACAGCGGAGACAGGTGCAGCTTGAGCGGTATAGCCCATGGAGTAGCACACAGTGGAGACAGGTGCAGCTTGAGCAGTATAGCCTGTGGAGTAGCACACAGTGGAGACAGGTGCAGCTTGAGCAGTATAGCCTGTGGAGTAGTACACGGTGGAGACAGGTGCAGCTTGAGCGGTATAGCCCGTGGGGTAGCACACAGCGTATACACTGACGAATAACGATACAAGTGAGAGCTCATGGAATAGGTAGGAACCTATCCAGACAGGTAACTTGATCAACAGACACAGAGGAAAGGGAGGAAGTGCCTTTTCAAGTCTGGAGCCCAAACCAGGAACCAGTAGGAATCTTATGAGAAGTAGACAGGTAATCAGTCTGCACATGCGCAGATCAGGACTTAGGGATTTGAGGTCTGCTAATGAGACGCAGGTGAATGTCTCAGCCTTTGTCCATGGAAGCCGAATGAGCAGCGTGTGACAATGGGGGAATTATTAAAATGTGGCTATACAACTAGGGGCTGCCCTGAAGAAAAAGTGAACTGTCACGGTTTGGTACACTGGATTCTTGGACCTGCCCAACTTGGCGCTACTCCCAGCAGGGCGCGGAGTCTAACAGACGGATGGTATTCACCAGTGATCACCGCAAGGTGATTTGGGATTAGCGGCGTCCGTCCGCAGTGTCGAAGTCAGCAAATTGGATAAAGTCATTTCAATTAAAATCGAGCAAACTTGGTTGTCTTTGTCTGAAAAGATGCGTACGGTACGCATCAGCGTAAAAGGGCACGCTACGGCGTAAAAGGGCGTACGCAGCTGCAACACGTGGCAGCAACAGTATTTAGCCTTTTATATACATTCGCACAAACACGCATACTTGTAAAATAGTACACATTAATGGTAGTTGCAACACATAGTCATTTATGTCGAAATATAGTAGTATTTATGTTTTATATTATAAGTTATATGCACATTAGTGAAATATATGCAACAGGTTGAAGGAATCATATCATGTGTGGTATCATAATAAACCTCTTAACATTTGCTACTGTTCGGTTCACTCTACGAAGGAATTGCAGAGTGCATACACAAGTTATGAATGATAGGGAATTATGAACTACTTAAGACTAAGGAATCTTGGCGGGAAGAGCAGAACATACCCCCTGGAGAGATGACCCCCTCCTTTGGATTCTTTTGGATGAACTAGCCAATGATTGACAACCCCTTGGACCTTCCTGAAACCTGGACCAATAGAAGCATGCTATACCATCTTCATTGTTTTACTGTATTCCTGTGTGCATATAAGCAGCAGCTTTTCATCTAGTGTTCAGACATCTTGTCCCCAGACTTCAGGATTGAATGACTGTACACTGGATCCAGAGCGCGCATAAATCGTTGTGCGTTGGAAACACAAATCGAGGTTCGACAATCGTTATTGGTTAGCGACAATATGCACATAACAATTTGGGGGCTTGTGAGCTTTGGAGGTTTCGTTGCCAGACGATAAGCAAGACCAACAGATTTCGGTTCCGCAACAAAGGGTGGAGACGCGTCATATACGGGTAAGAACGCAATGTGTTCAAAACCTGAATTTTACTCTGTGTTGTGAAACCGAATGTCCGTTTTGCATTGTCTAGGGCACGCTAACTAGAACCTAGGGACAAAAGAGAAAACTGTTTCTTTTTACTGTTATTGTGCGTTTTAACTGTATTACTTTGCTTAGCGTATGTGTATTTCCTGCTGTGCATACGCGGACTTCCGGTAGATTTGCCACATGGTTAAACAATCGTTTTGAAAGTTATTATATGTGCATAGTATAATTACTTGTGAAAACCTCTGGGACATTATTACTATTGTTGGGAACTTTGATTTTCTGCGCAGAAAAGGTGTATGTCGTGTGATTTGTTGACTTTAAATACACTAAGGTTTTATCTATTGTAAAATAGAGTGTCAGTTGCTGTTTGACGAGGCAGGTGCCCAACTGGTGTACGGTATACAAAGCAGGTATACCGGGGGCAGAAACTGAATAAGTTTTCGCGACGTGCACCCAAGGGTAATCGTATCGCTTACAGATTAGCTTTAAGCGTTGCGATTGCACCGCACGGCAAGGAAAGCCGTGAGTGTGACTTGGGAGTAACGGAGAGGAATTACGTTGGTAAGGCTGGTAATTGACTTTACTGGATGCTGCCAAGCGTAATAAACTCAACAGATTTTGTTGGAGAGTCAAGGGTAATCGAGGAGCTGATAACTCTTTAGTCCGCATTGATATTTCTGTATTAGGGGTCCTCGTTTAGAGGAAGCGAGTGGACGCGGCTTGTAGCAAATACGTCCACAGGCCGGTAAAATATCTCTAGCGGTAGTGTTGAAATCAGTGGCAGGATATTGTGTTATTTCTGGAACCCTATTTTGTGGCAGGATATTGTGTTATTTCTGGAACCCTATTTTGTGGCAGAATATTGTGATATTTCTGGGACCCTATTGTTCAACATGGGTGCTAAGCATACGCTAGAGATGGCCAAGGTACTGCCTAAGGAAGGGCCTATTGGTTCAGTGAGATTTCTCATGTGTAAGAAATATGGTGCATACGCAACTGTGTATTGTGACACGTGGGTCAAGATGACCAAAGATTGTGATAGGCCTTTCCCAACAATAGGGAGTTTTAATGCAGAGGTACTAAATACTGTAAAAGATAAAGTACGGTTGATTAAGTCAACGAAAGTGAGGAATAAACATAATGATTGTTTAAAATTGTGGCAAATGTAAGGTAACACATGGCAGAGCAGCGAATGCACAGCGGAAGTAGGCATGACGAAAAGCGCGCGCAGGGCGGAAGTAGCCGCTGAGAAGCGTGGCGAACTCAGCGCAAACGCACCCCCGCCACCTTATGTGGCGGGAGGGGTAAGTACAGCCGTTATTAAAACTGAAAAAAGAGAAATTGCTAAGTTATATCCTGTTTGAAGTCAGTTTAAAACAAGTATATCAGAAGATGAAGATGAACCCACTGTGATTTCGGCCATTGCTCATGCTGTTAATATGCTAGAGGTTCAGCGTAAGTATGGGAAAGGAGCAATTGCTGAGATAGGTGAGAGTAGTGTGATCACTAGGAGTGATAGCGTTCTAAATCTTGAAACAGCGAATCCTGTAGTGACTTCTGAAACCAGTGAACCAGTGGGTGCGTACCTAGTCCGTACAATATCAGTTCCCAATGGAAAGGCGGATAAGGATGGTGTAGTCCCTTTAAAGAATGTAACAATGCATTGTCCCTGGACTAGATCAGAATTACGTTCCATTATGACTGAATTCCCAGATCCTAGAAAGGAGTTGGCTAAATGTCAGAAATTTGTTAAAGACTTAGGAAATGCCCACGAACCAACCAATAAGGATTGGCGTGTAGTGTTGAGGGCGTGTCTTCCTCCCAATACTGACATACAAAAATTTATTAAAGATTGTTTGTTGGATGAAGATGACACCTTGACTGATGAGATTAACCAAGAGAATATAGAACAAATTGTCAAACATTTAGCCATCTATTTTCCAGTAGTGGTAAATTGGAGTAAGATTTTCACCATAAAACAAAAAGATAGTGAAACTGCAGCGGACTATTTTGGCAGAGCTCTTGCATCAATGACACAGTTTACTGGGGTATCAGATATAAGGGAGAACCCACATTATAGGGAAGTAGCAGTAACAGTACTGATGGATGGCTGAAAGGAAAACCTAAAAACAAGAGTACAAACCTCCATCCCTGGTTGGAGGGGCAGCACGGTAGATTCTCTTAGAGAGATTGCTGTGGAACACGACAAAAATATTTTTAGAAAAAGGGAAGAAAGGAGTGACAAGTTGATGACGGTGAGTATACAGGCATTAGAGGGAATGCATACACGACCACCAGCATATAACCCACATGACAGGAAATGCAGAATGTTGAGATGTTACAATTGCCACCAGGAAGGACATATGAGGAAAGATTGTACAAAGGGAAGGTATAATCCTAATGAAGGGTCACATAGATATCCTCCAAGGAGGGATTCACATGGGCAAGAGAACACACAGCTACCCGCGCATATTATAGCAGCAAATGCTGCGCGGGAAAGCAATAGTCAGCGCTAGGGGTCAGGTCAGACCTGTAGTCTACAGCCAGTGAGGTTAACTGAGAGTCAGATAGAAGAACCAACAATGATAGTTGACATAGCTGGTAGGAAACAAACTTTTCTTGTAGATACAGGGGCGGCCCGATCTGTGATAACCTCTCCTTTCAATCTACAGGTGACCAGTAAAACTATTCCAGCTATGGGGGTAACGGGAAGAGTGTTACATTATCCTCTAACTAAACCCGCTGAAGTTACTATCGTGCCCCTGCATACCAAGCATTCGTTTCTCTTGGCTGCGGCGGGTCCTACTAACTTGCTGGGAAGAGACTTGTTATGTAAAATGGGATGTGTCATATACTGTACTTCAGATGGTGTGTTCTTAGATATACCGGAGAAGGTCGCACATGAAGTGCAGGATATATTGGACACCCCTCAAAGGTTAATGTTACACTCTCCTGTTATAGAACAAAGTCCATCTCAAGTAAAGGGGATGTTGCTGGAAATACCAGGTTCACTATGGACCAGAGATGGACAGGACACTGGACTGATGGCAAACGTAGCCCCTGTCATGGTAAATCTAAAAAGTGGTAGGATAGCTCCAAAAATCCCACAGTATCCATTAAAACCAGAGGTGGAACTAGGGGTATATCCTGTTATTGAGAGGCTGTTACAACAAGGGATTTTAATTCGTACAGCCAGTACAGCAAATAGTCCCATTTTCCCTGTGAAGAAGAGTGGGGGGAGGGGCTATAGATTAGTCCAGGACTTAAGGGAAATTAATAAAGTTGTTGAAAGCCAATTCCCCGTAGTGCCGAATCCAGCTGTCATCCTCATGCAGATTCCACCGTCTGCTAGTCACTTTACTGTCATTGATCTATGTTCTGCTTTCTTCTCAGTCCCTCTTCACCCTGACTGCCAATACCTTTTTGCATTCTCCTACCGGGGAGTGCAATACACATGGACCAGACTGCCCCAGGGGTTCATTGACAGCCCCAGTATTTTCTCCCAAGCCTTACATGACTGTTTGCAATCCTTTCAACCCCACAATGGGTCTGTTCTAATTCAATATGTGGACGATTTGTTGCTGTGCTCTGATTCTTTTAAGTCATGTTTACATGATACTAAATTGTTGTTGCTACATCTCTCACAAACAGGGCACAAGGTGGCAAAGGACAAATTACAGCCATGTCAGACTACGGTCAAATATTTAGGACACTGCCTCACTAAGGGGCTAAGACACCTGACAACCGACAGGATTGAGGCCATACAACACATGACTCTGCCGCAGAGCTAGAAGCAGATTCGTACTTTCCTGGGGATGTGTGGATACTGTAGATCCTGGATCCCAGGTTTTTCTATTATGGCATTACCATTGCAGGAGCTAGTCTCTTCCTCAAAACCAGAAAGTGTCGTACACACAGAAGAGTCAGAGCAAGCGTTCTTTAATCTTAAAGATAGTCTGACTAGAGCACCTGCATTGGGAATACCTGATTATGAAAAGCCTTTTGAGCTATACTGTACGGAAGCTGATGGTTGTGCAGCAGGTCCTCACACAGAATCATGGTGACACTAGCAGACCGGTACCATACTACAGTGCACAACTGGACAATGTGGCAAGATCACTCCCAACATGTCTCAGAAGTGTAGCAGCAACTGCTCTTCTGGTAAGTAAGAGCGAGTACGTAGTATTAGGACATAATTCAACTGTCTATACACCCCATGCTGTATCAGCTCTGTTAAATTCAGCCCAAACCAGACATGTTTCTTCAGCTAGATTCACAAAGTGGGAACTAGCCCTGATGGCACCCTCAAACATCACCATCAAACGATGTAGCACCTTAAATCCAGCTACATACCTTCCATATGTGTCTCTAGAGACACAAAGGGTGGGAGGTGAGGAGACCCTGGTTGATGATGAGTTAGGCAAGAATACTGACACGCATGACTGTATGGAACACCTGAATCAGACCTTTACTGCAAGGCCCGACATACGTGACACCCCCTTAGAAAATGTAGATTTTACGTTTTATACAGACGGGAGTTGTCATAGACAGACAGAGACGGGAGAGCTATGTACTGGTTACGCTGTTGTAGACGATCAGGATGTGGTAGAAGCTGAACACCTTGGTCCACCTCACTCAGCCCAGGTGGCGGAACTAGTAGCATTAAGGAGAGCGTGTGAGTTGGCAGAGGGTAAATCAGCCAATATATATACTGACTCTAGGTACGCCTTCAGGGTAGTGCACGATTTTGGGGCCCTTTGGCGTCTTAGAAACTTTACGACAGCAGCAGGTACGCCAGTGGCACACTCACAACACATAAAAGGACTTCTGACAGCGATACAGTTACCCAGAACAGTAGCCGTCATAAAGTGCAAAGCCCATACCTTTGAAGAAGACCCAGCGTCATTGGGCAACAACAGGGCAGACGAAGCTGCTAAATGGGCAGCAGGGCAACCTATGACTGTATCGACTGAGACTATGATGGTTTTTCAGACATTAGACATGCAGAAACTAATTGAAATGCAAGATTTGTGTTCCCTGCAGGAAAAGGCGGTCTGGAAGGCGAAGGGATGTGGTCAAGAGTCCTCAGGACTCTGGAGGGATGGACAAGGTAAGCCTGTAGCTCCCCGAACGTACTATCCAAGCCTGGCTGAAGCAGCAGACGGCCTGACTTACCTGGGTAAAGAAGGTATGTGCAAACTGGTGAGAGCATACTGGTGTGCTCCCGGATTTTCCTCTCAGGCTGGTAAGAAGGCAATGTCATGTCTTACTTGTTTGAGGAAAAATGTCGAGAAAACTATTCCAACTGAGCCATCCCACATCCCTCCTACAGACGGACCTTTTCAGGTAATACAAATTGACTATATCCAATTACCACCGTGCAGGAATCTAAAGAATGTGTTAGTGTGTATTGATGTGTTTTCCGGTTGGGTAGAAGCATATCCGGCAGCCACTAATACTGCTGTGTTCACTGCAAAGAAAATTGTAGAAGATTTTGTATGTAGGTTCGGTATCACTAGGATCATTGAAAGTGATAGGGGTACCCACTTTACTGGTGATATCTTCCAATATATGTGTAAACTCATGGGAATCGGTAGCAGACTTCACACCCCTTACCGACCACAAGCCAGTGGTAAGGTGGAGAGAGTAAATGGTACTATAAAGAACAAGCTTGGTAAGGTAATGGCTGAAACTGGGTTGGCATGGCCTGAGGCTTTGCCATTGGTCCTCCATAGCATTCGTACCACTCCTAGACCTCCTCTTAATCTGTCCCCCTTTGAGATACTGTTCGGACGACAACCTCATTTGATTGTGAGTCCACAAGACGACTTGAAGTGTAATAATGAAGTGACTGTACAATATCTTATAAGAATGAGTAGACAGCTAAAGCAACAACAACAAAAACTAAAAATGCTGTCACCTGGTCTGCCAGAAACGAACTGTCATGATGTTGAACTTGGAGACTATGTTATGATCCGCAATTTCTTACGTTCAGGTTGTTTAACAGACCATTGGGAAGGCCCATACCAAGTGCGGCTGACCAGTACTACATCGCTGAAAGTTGCAGAGAGAGACACTTGGGTCCATTCCACCCACTGCAGGAGAGTCCGTAACCCAGAGAAAGTGCAAGATAAAACTGAGACCGACGACATAGATTTGTCACTTGTGAGTCTGTTGCGGCAGACCTAAAGCCTGCAGTCGAGACACCTGAACCAGAGACGTTGCCCCAGAGCTATCTTTCCAGAGATGGAGTGGCGGTTTTTGTTTTTCTTTTGTTCCAGGATTTTCCTTGTTTTTACTTTTTCTAGGACATTCTATTTTTGTGAAGGAGGATGGAGGACAGAGGAGGGTTCTGGTAGTGATGCGGATGAGATGGAGGCAGAGGAAAAGTTATTAGAATACTCATAGCAGCCCATTATCAAGCTTGTTCCGGGGGTTATGAAAAGGTCTGCTAGCTCAGGAACTCGGAGGCAGTGTGAGGGGCTATTGTCTGATGAGTATTGTATCTGGAAGTTCTGCGACTCCCTCGTTGAAGAGAGATGCATCCAGCAATGCCAGTCCACCGATAATCTGAATATGGGCGGGCATCCTTTGGAGGATTATCACTCCCTGGTGGGTAAGGTGCTAAACCAAACCGAGTGCTGGGTGTGCTCTCATGTGCCACAGGGGAAGCATAACATAGGACTAGTGCCATTCCCCCTAAACATATCCGAAGTACTCGAATTGAGGGGTGGGAGGCCCATAGACGGGAGGTATAATAACACTAGGTCCCCTAGTCTGACGCTTCGACAATACTCCGTAGACAGATCTTTGCTGTGTCTAAATATCTCTCATGCAAAACTTCTGGAGAATTGGGAAGCTGACCCATCAGATCAGACAATGGCTAGCCACACTCATTTTAGAGGGAGACTCACAAGGTCACCAATAGGCAGGAATGTTGATGGAAGTCACAAATTAGGGCGTATAACCAAACATAAGAAGGTATCTATTGGAAAAGTCTCTATAGATAATTGTAAGAATGTCATCCATGCGGACACGTGTCTCGAGCAAATGAAGACACTGGGCATGGGTAGTTTTATCAAAACTCTGTGTGATATAATTAATGGGCATACTGTTCCTTATGTTCTCCCTGATGATGTGTATTTTGTTTGTGAAAGAAAAGCTTATTCCTGGGTGACTCCGAGTTCCAAGGGCTTGTGCTTCTTAGCTAAACTGGTTCCTGAAATCTTGACTATTACTCATGAAGAAATGGTTGGTATTCACAAGACTATATCACCACCATACATACACACACAGTATGAACACCGTGGCAAGAGAAATATGATTCCTGGTGAGGAACCCATAGCTACAAAATTGATTAGTGAAACTGCTTGTTTTCCAGTTATGGTTGCTCTAGATCTCACCAGGACTGCTCGGGGAACATTAAACTTTAAATATATCCAAGACCTAGCTAAATTAATAGATAATATCACCGAGATGTATGATGACACTTTCAGGTATACTGGAAGGGAGCTACAAGCGTACAAGAAGGAGTTGGTGCAACATAGACTGGTACTAAATTATCTCACCTCTATTACTGGTGGGTACTGTGTAACACTGGCCACCCAGTTCGGTGTAAAATGTTGCACGTACATCACCAATAATACGGATGACCCTAAGGAGGTTATAGACCGGAAGATGGATGAAATTCTGCAACTGAAATGGGAATTTCGAAGGAACCATAACTCTTCGTTATATGAGGTCGGGGAAAGGGTGGAAGGTTGATTCTCGTGGTTGAACCCTGTGAAATGGTTCTCCGGTCTGGGGGAGTGGGTACAGGAAATGGTTGCTAGTGTAGGTAAGCTCCTTCTCCTTATACCGGGTGTCATCTTAGCGATTGGTTTATGTGTCAAATGTGTTCCTACTGTGTTGAAGTGTGGTAAATGGTCTCCTAGGAGTAACACTGAGAAAGAGACTGAAAGGGTGGTATCAGATACCGAGATCATGGTCTGTAAAGAAGTATTGTATAATCCTGAACTTGAAACGGTGATTGGGTGATAGTTTATTACACTATCAAAGGGTGGAGCTGTCGAAGTCAGCAAATTAGATGTCCATGGAAGCCGAATGAGCAGCGTGTGACAATGGGGGAATTATTAAAATGTGGCTATACAACTAGGGGCTGCCCTGAAGAAAAAGTGAACTGTCACGGTTTGGTACACTGGATTCTTGGACCTGCCCAACTTGGCGCTACTCCCAGCAGGGCGCGGAGTCTAACAGACGGATGGTATTCACCAGTGATCACCGCAAGGTGATTTGGGATTAGCGGCGTCCGTCCGCAGTGTCGAAGTCAGCAAATTGGATAAAGTCATTTCAATTAAAATCGAGCAAACTTGGTTGTCTTTGTCTGAAAAGATGCGTACGGTACGCATCAGCGTAAAAGGGCACGCTACGGCGTAAAAGGGCGTACGCAGCTGCAACACGTGGCAGCAACAGTATTTAGCCTTTTATATACATTCGCACAAACACGCATACTTGTAAAATAGTACACATTAATGGTAGTTGCAACACATAGTCATTTATGTCGAAATATAGTAGTATTTATGTTTTATATTATAAGTTATATGCACATTAGTGAAATATATGGAACAGGTTGAATCATATCATGTGTGGTATCATAATAAACCTCTTAACATTTGCTACTGTTCGGTTCACTCTACGAAGGAATTGCAGAGTGCATACACAAGTTATGAATGATAGGGAATTATGAACTACTTAAGACTAAGGAATCTTGGCGGGAAGAGCAGAGCATACCCCCTGGAGAGATGACCCCCTCCTTTGGATTCTTTTGGATGAAGTAGCCAATGATTGACAACCCCTTGGACCTTCCTGAAACCTGGACCAATAGAAGCAAGCTATACCATCTTCATTGTTTTACTGTATTCCTGTGTGCATATAAGCAGCAGCTTCTCATCTAGTGTTCAGACATCTTGTCCCCAGACTTCAGGATTGAATGACTGTACACTGGATCCAGAGCGCCTGCGATAAGTAACAACTGTACTTATTATCACTTCGCTTGAATATATTATACTACTTTTTGCGAATAAATCGTTGTGCGTTGAAAACACAAATCGAGGTTCGACAATCGTTATTGGTTAGCGACAATACGCACATAACAGCAGGTTGCGGTCCCTACCAAGAGTATCAGGCGAGATCCCAGGAGAGTAGATATTAAGATGTATGCAGACACACTGGAGATAGATGGAATGTAAGTTCTCCACCAAGTAGCGGAGTGAAGACAGATGCAGGATGAACAATTCAAGTAGCAGTTTAATGGCGACTAGAAGCTTGAAGAGTACAGTCTGTAGTATAACAACACAATGGGAGTAATTGCAGCATGGACAGTCCAGCCAGCAGAGTAACAAAGACAAGTGCAGCCTGAGTGGTGTAGCCCGTAATACAGCAACACAGTAGAGACAGGTGCAGTGTAGATGATCCAGACAGCACGGTAATGGAGATAGGTGCAGCTTGAGCGGTATAGCCTGTAGAACAGCAACAAAGCAGAGACAGGTGCAGCTTGAGCGGTACAGCCCGTGGAGCAGCAACACAGCGGAGACAGGTGCAGCTTGAGCAATACAGCCTGTGGAACAGCAACACAGTGGAGACAGGTGTAGCTTGAGCAGTATAGTCCATGGAACAGCAACATAGCGGAGACAGGTGCAGCGTGGATAATCCAGCCAGAAGGGCAACAGAGGCAGGTGTAGCTTGAGCGGTATAGCCCGTGGAACAGCAACACAGCGGAGACAGGTGCAGCGTGGATAATCCAGCCA
Organism: Mixophyes fleayi; assembly: GCF_038048845.1. Lineage (NCBI taxonomy): Eukaryota > Metazoa > Chordata > Amphibia > Anura > Limnodynastidae > Mixophyes > Mixophyes fleayi. Next base: position 58,378,960 of record NC_134409.1, read on the forward strand.
GAAGGGCAACAGAGGTGCTGACAATCCAAAGTAGACATACAGGACAGAGACAAAGTCTTACTCAGGCAGGTAACTTGATCAACAGGCACTGAGAAGATAGAGGAAGTGCCTTTTCAAGTTTGGAGCCAGAACTGAGAACCAATGGGAATACCTGCAGAGGACACAAAGGCTCTAGGTCTGCGCATGCGCAGAACCAACACCAGAACGCCAGCAGCTGAAGTTTGCTTTAATGAGGAACAGGTGAGTGTTGGTCTACGGTTGTGGAAGTCGAATGATCGCCGTGTGACATGAACCCAGCTGAAAAGATTAATATGTAGTTTGATCGATGTGCGTGAAAACTTCAAAACTGATAATTGCATACAACCCAGAGGACATTGTTTCCCAAAAGATGTTATCAAGCATTATTCAATTAGATAAGCAAAGACATTTCCCAAACAATCATAAATTTAATCTTGTAGAGCCCTGTCTTTAGATGTGCCATATCAATGTCCTGCTTGGGTTCTTGCCTGGGGTGACAATCAATCCAGTCATAAACATCTTTAGAAGTAAGAAAAAAGTGTGCTCTATCATCAGCGATGACCATTAGTATCGAGGGGAAAAGAATGGAATATGGAAGTTGCAGGTCACAAAGTCGTCTTTTATCTTGGGTGTGCTGTGTACAGTTTTTCTTCACATTGAAAGGGAAATCCAGGAAAACAACCACAATATGGTTCTCGAACTTCAAAGGGCTGTGCTGCCAGAATAGTTTAAGAACATTGTAATGGTCTTTAAAATGCAAGAACTTCGCTATGAAGGTTCGCGATGGGGTACCTGGCTGTGTGGGAAGGCAATGAGCCCATTTCCCTGCACTGAAAAGGCTTCTTTGCCAAATTCCTGCATGAGCCATCTCTTCAAGAAAGGCCTCAGGATAGAAGCCCTCTGCTCTCTCCAGTAACCCAATAAATTGTATGTTGTTTTTGCAGAGTCTCCCCTCCAAATCAGAGAGTTTTTGTTTAAAACCATAGAAGTGGGATGCAAGTGCTGAAATCTCCCCTTTCACAGGAGTTGTGATATCTGCTAAAGTAGAGATACTGTGCTCCGCTAACCCCACTCTCACTCTCATTTTTTGTAGTTCTTGTCAGATTAGAAATAGGTCCAATTGAACTTCACCTGTCCTTTCAGTAACACATTTTTCTCAAGCAGCTCCGAAAACCTGCTGAAGAGTTGATTCAGATACAGGTAATGACCTAGAGAGCTCCACAGGGGCAGAGGTCTCTTGCATCATGTTGGGGGGTTCCCCTGGGTTATTAGTGACAGCGGTGCTTGCTTATCTCTCCAGCTGCAAAGCAGCAGTTGTGACTTGATTGCTTTTACCCATTTTGTGGGAGAAAACAGTGTAGGAAGCAGTAGACGTTTCAAAGAGGCAGAGACACTTTGCCAATCAAAGTTTAGACAATAGTGCAAAATGTGGTAGTGCAGAGACTGAAATACAGCAATCAGCTATGCTCACACAGTAACTTCAGAAGCAAGCTTAGCCATATATCAATTATATATAGTCATTACATGTTATGTACTTCAGTACTATGTACCTCAGTACACCTTTGTCCCCGAGACTCTAACCAGGAATACAAAAACAAATAGATTCCCTATATGGAGGAGAATGTGCAGTATGGTGTGCAATAACGGCAACACCAGTGGCTGAAAAACACAGCACTCACCACCTGTGATGCTGACTGTACAGGGCCCTGTGTCCAACAAAACAAAGTGCTGCTGAGTATAAGATAAGTGTCTGCATTCCCCACAGGCAGGGGAAGGGCCTGATCGGCAGTGCTGCCTAATATCACTAGAGACTTCCAGGCACGCAACCACTGAAACCATGATCAGAGCGCCCAGATGAGAAGTGGTGTCGGAAGCGCTGGCATTGGAGCAAGTACAGCTCAGGAGTCCAAATCTTGCAAACTTTGAAAGTCAAAACTGGGTCCAACGTATTATTATAACGAGATGCTCAGGCTCGGTTCCCCGAAAACCAAACATACCCAAACTTAGCAGATCTGAGTACTGAGCCGACTCTGTACTTTTGCATGCTTTCGGAATTGAAAATGAGGCTAAACGTCATTGTTGCATCGTCGGATCTCGCTAGTTTTGGAATCTATAAGTACCTCCCTCCATAGCGATCTAGCGCCATTTCACAGAGGGACACAGAAAGGGTAGCACAGTCTGTAATGCAGTTGGGCATCATCATAGGTAGAATAGAAAGAGGAGGAGGTAGCAGTGTTCTTCAAAGTCTACAGTGACATTCAGGAGAGCTCCATTGCTCATTGTCATTGCTGAAATACAAATACTAGGGCTGGCAGGCTTGGTGTAAATCTGCATTCACATTGTACTGTGTTATATAGGTAACACACAAAGAGGAGAGTTCCATTGCTCCACTGCTAATTGTCATTGATGAAATACAAATGCTAGGGCTGACAGGCTTGGTGTAAATCTGCAGTCACATTGCACTGTGTTAAATAGGTAACATACAAAGAGGAGAGGCCCTCTGCTCCACTGCTAATTGTCATTGCTGAAATACAAATGCTAGGGCTGGCAGGCTTGGTGTAAATCTGCAGTCACATTGCACTGTGTTATATAAATAACATACAAAGAGGAGAGGCCCATTGCTCCATTGCTAATTGTCATTGCTGAAATACAAATAATAGGTCTGGCAGGCTTGGTCTTCGTCTAAATCTGCAGTCTTTGTTTGAAAGTGTATGAAAATAATATTGTGACCTGTGAGGTGGTCAAAATTGACTGCAAATGACTTGAAATTAGTGTTATTGATGTTGTTAATAATGTCAGGATACAAAACCAAAACCAAAACACGCAAGGGCGGTTTTGCCAAAACCAAACCCAAAACACAAAGTTAATCCAGATCCAAAGCCAAAACCAAAACCAGAACACGGGGGTCAGTGAACATCTCTAATTATAACGGACAGTGTGCAGGAGGCTCGTTTAGATGCGACTACTCTTTTTTCATCCAGGCCACGCCCCCATATTATTTCATCTTATTCTTCAGTTATTAATATACTTCAGAGTGTCCTCATTGCCCAAAGTAAAATCGGTGTAGATATCATCAATAAGTAAAAGTGAAGAGTCACTACTGGGGTGTACTCTAGACTCCAATAGCCCATGTGCAATATCATGCAGAGACATAGAAAAAGCTGTTGTTTCCATTGATTCTTCAGTACAAGAGGCTGTTCTTATTTGGGGTTCTGAATCTGACAGGCTCTGTAAAAATGGAAATAAGTAAATATTATTTCATATAATTTTGTAAGAAACAAATGATTGAACTCATGGACTGTTACAGTAATGGAACAACTTTGTACATGATGCTTACTTTTAAACTTGATAAATTACCAAAGATACCTAATGACAACAATAAACAGATGTATATATAATTGTGTTCCAGCTATTTACATAGTTCAGTGCACACGGCAAATATAAGTATAAAACACAGCTACCTAATCATAATGGTTGGGTACAATATGGCGACGGTGAATATGTTGACCAATATGGTGACAGTGTAAATGTCGACAAATTCATTCTGTTGACATGTTTAAAATAATGACATTGTGACTATCAACAGTCACAATGTTGACATTCAAAATGCAATGCAGCAGCAGCCAGCGGACGCGCCAGCTGACCCACCAAAGTTACGGCAACCTGGGTCCGACACAAAATAATCAATATAAAACACAAACAACCCCAATAACATTAACCCAAACCCCCCCAACACATTAAACCTAGTGCTGCCTGCGGACTTGCTGGCACAATACAGTAACACTCAAAGATATAACAGTTTTATAAAAAAAAAAAAAGTGTGCCCCCCCCCCCCTAATCAGATTAACAATAGTGCTGCTAGCCAAGGCTGGGACATGCAAAATTGGGGGGACAAAAAGTGTGGGGTCCCCCCAATTTTACTAGAGCAAACTTGGCTTTGCCAGCCACAGCTAGTGGCACTATAGCAGGAAAACCCGCAGCGTGGGGTCTCCCTGCTATAATGACAACCATCCCCAGGCTGGTCAACACGTGTCTGGATTCCCTAAGGAGTTGGTGTGTGCACAAAAAAAAAAGCGGACCCCTATGGGTACCCTGCTGCGCACTGAAAGCACTAGGGCTCTTTCCCACTGCCCGGGGTGTGGGATAATAAAATATATTTTTATAGTAAATACACCATTTTGTGTTGGTGCACCTCAGATCCCAGCAAGCCCAGGCTCCCATTAACAGATTGGGCATGCTAGTGCTTGTAGTACTACAAGCACTAGAATACCCATGGCTGCCAGGGCATGCTGGCACTTGGGGGTCCGGCTGTATTGTATTGGCTGGTCAACCAGCAGCACTAGGGTTAATGTGTTTGGGGGATGGGAAGGTTTAGGTTTAATGTTTGCTTTTTTAATTTTTTTCTTAATATTAACTATATTGTACTGGACACGCCAACTGTATTGCCAGGCTCCCATTAATTGTATTGATTGTGTTCTGAAATTGTCAGACTGGGGAATAAAGTGCCCACCAGAAGAATCTACTTTGATGGCCCGCCCTGTACAAAAATGATTCTGCATAGTGCATCACAAATGTTTATATCCAACATAAAAACATCCCCTGTTATTGTTGTATGTGTAATCTGTAGCCACCAGTGACTAGACACCGTATTGTGCCCAACATAGAAGTTTAGTATATTCAAGAGCCCAGCAAACTCCTGGTCATTGCCTAAGAAAAAGTTAGACAATGCCTGGGATTAGATGCATCAAACCTTCTTAAAGGAAAAGTGGAGATGTTACCAATAGCAACCAATGATTCTAGCTATCATTTTCTAGATTTCGATAAATGTTAGCTAGATTTGGATTGGTCACTATGGGCAACACCGCCATCTTTCCTTTTTAGAAGGTTTGATATATCTACCCCTTTGCCATCATCCCACATCTTCAACAGCTCCTTTCTTCCCCCAAATCATAGCTTAAGCTATGCACTTTTTCCTTCCATTTACCAGGAACTTGACAACAGTGCTTGGGGATGTTACGGTTTAAAGATTCCTATAGGTGCTAGATTTGAAAGAAGCCATCAACAAACAAGTTCACATGTCTTTTGGTGAAACAATCAGGAAACTGTTAGAAAATTACCTAAAACTATATTTATTGTTTTGTAATGAATTATAAGGGTTACAGCTGAAAAATTCCTTAAAATCCATCTCCAATGCCACACATCCTTATAAATATTTATTATTTAATTCATAGCATAGCTATATGACTCTTTGAAAGTACTTACACTGGAAAGTGTTTGATTAGTTTCCACTCCAGAAGTCTCATTTTCCACATCTGGCAAATTAGATGACAGGGAGGTCTGATTTGTCGTTGCAGACAGACTCCAGTGCTCATAGCTTCCACTATTTCCACCAATGTTTTGTTGTAGAGAATTGTGTAAAGGAAGGTTGAAGTCTTCATCTATTTGATCCTGTCCTAAATCTGGTTCTCCCTGGCCCTCACATTTGAAATCTTCAGTGACACAAGGTAATCTCTGCTTTTCATATATGAGGTCCTGTAAATCATTGGGTTCTGTGGGTTTCTGTAAATATGGTAATAAAGTTATTTTTTACAAAGAAAGGAAGCTAGTATTATACACTATTTCCTTAATTTTATCCTCAGAAGTGGGACTGCTGCTAAAGGGTACAGTCTATACATACAACTATAATAGCATCATTAAAAAATAAAATTAGCAACTGTTTAATTTAATGTGGCTTAAAAAGAAAATGTACTATAATGGTTAGGATCATGTATCTTTCTTTTTAAATATCTAGACTGCATACTGAATCTGTTTGCTTTTACTTTTCTGCAGGCATTTGTTAGTACAGATGTGAAAGACTATACAACTATACATATCTGAAACAAATGCATAAAATCCTAAACTATATATCAAGCACATCAATATCTCCATCTTAAACATTGCGATGTATCTTTGCTTTCTCATCTTTTTTATTTTATTTATCATATGATCTTATTTTTCTTTAAATTCTCACTCCATTTCTATTTGTTATTTAAATAGTTAAAAACACACCATCACATTACAATAATTTACAATATACAGTCAAAACAACATCCTATCTCTAGAACTTTTTGAGCAGATCTGGGCAGACTGTATGGTGTTGCCTCTGCGTGTTCATTTGAAAAAAATGGGGAGGTGAACCCGTCTTCTGTGAGATATATATATATATATATATAATTATATATATTCTTCAAATAGCCCCATATATAGGTTTGCAAAGCTTGGGGCGAACATAGTGCCCATTGATACCCTACTGTACTGCATCCTGAAACCTGTGCAACCGGTATTTAATAAAAACCACTTCGTTCACTACGCTCTCTCTGTGGTCTTATATTGGGAATCCTGATATCCACATTTATATCAAAAACGGTATTTCGTCAACTACAGTTGTTTCAAAATGTTCTTCCTGTAAAGATTGTAAAATATCAATACCTATATAATTTGGTTCATCAAGAATAATGGGCTCTCCTACTATATTCTTTTCTTTAAGCTTTTTGTTTGCAAAATATCTTTCTGCATAAATCGATTGTAAATTTATGGAGATCTACAAATAGTTTAAAAAGGTCTGGTTTACATGCAGGTGAAAATTTCACACCTTTACCAAGGAGTGCTAATTCATGGGGATCAAGTATTTTCTTCGAAAGATCAAAAATACTCCTTTCAATTAAGCATCTTTTTATTTTCTTACGGGCCTTCCTCCAACCACCTCTACATCCTCTACGTCAGATTCTGTATCCCTTCTTCTTTTCGATAACTTGTAATTTCCTTCTTGATACTGATCCCACCTTGCTTCTGGGTATTATTTTTCTGAAAAATTCCTCTTGCCACTTGTCTGTATTTTAGATCTTGTACTTCTGATTGGAGTATCATACTTTTTCTGTAATTCCACTCCAAATCTTAATCTTTTGTTGTGAGTTCTACCTGGGGAGTCATAATTATGTTTTGCTCCCAAGGTCTCAAATTTGTTATGAGAACTGTCTAAGGATTTCAGAGTCTTCCCATTGTCAGACTCAATTTTTGTTTTATCAGAGATCTTCAAAATGTCGTAATTGGTAATGCCTAGAATGGGAGCGATTATTCATTATATGTTACGATCTGCCTCTGGGACTATTTTGGAATCTGTTATGTTACCCTGCAGTACCTGTGGAACACCAGAAGTTCTGCTGTTCTGTCTTTTCTCACTTGCCTCTTCCAGCCTTCCTTGCTGGTCATTAATTTTTCTGAGCCAGTTTATGTTTGTACCTTGGATTGTGAGAGTTTGCAAAATGAAAATTACATATTCATATAAGTAATTATTATGTTATAGCTTTAAAAGAAATTAGTAGATATTGTACTCAGAGTGAGAAAAGAAAAAGATTGAAACTTTGAAAAAATGTAACAAAATATGTTCTCAGAGAACATGGACAACCCAAGGATGGACAGCTGAATGTTCTATGAAAAGTAACATTAAGACTGGTGGTAGAATGCCTGAGAAGATAAAAACATAAGAAAGATTTGTTTAAAACTTACAAATTGCAGAATACGCATAATGTATCATTAGCTTGTTGTTTTCATAATTTACTGTTTTTTAATTGGTTGTTACACTTCTATACCCCTAAAACTTCCAATTGGTTGTTAAGCTTCTATACCCCTAAAAACTGTTATGTATAATTATATGAGTTATTTCTGCAGTAAAATAGTTTCCATTTGGAAACCAGAGACTTGTGTGGTCTCTTATTCTGTGCTCCAATCGATCCTTACTATAGATATTTGACAAACTGCTGACTGACTTATTCAATTACAGGTGGTTATTCTGCTAACATAGGTAAAGAACCCCAACAGGATCACTGCCTGCTTTCTCTGTTTCTGTGGATATCCATGCTTAGCCAGTTCCTGCGTCCTTGTACAGCATTAATCAATCATCTGTATCTCTCCTGGAGGTAACATGACAATTGCATTACTCCTGCTAATCTGCTTGAAAATCTGTTTATACTCTGACCTGGTCTGCATTCATTGCATCACCTGGATGGTTGTTTTCTCAGCAATAAACAGTTCAATATTTTTATCATATGTCTGGCTCCATGGCTATAATTGCAAGACTTAGTTTGTGGAACAGTTTCGTAACATTATATAAGATTGTTGTTTCTTAAAACCTTGACCATTCTCCCGGGAAAAACTCAGATCAAATCTTCTCAACCTATTAGAGGTCCTTACTATCCCCTGATTGTTATTATTACGGTCTCTAATCAGTTTTTTATTTTTAATATTTATTAGGGATCTCTCATACTCCATAAGATCTTTATTTACCTGTCCATATTTTTCCTAAAACCCAGGGTTCCCTTCAAAATTCTTAAGATCTCCTTGAATATTAATTATCTCCTTTTTCTAAAAGATCAATTTGTTTGGTCCCTATATTTCACCAAAAGCTTAATCAAATAAAATGAACAGAGATCTAAAGTTGTGCTCCATTTAGCTGTAAATTCATCATCATCATTAAAAGAATACGATTTAAAAATCCTCAACCCTCTAGATCAGGGGTGTCCAATTTTTTAGCTTCCCTGGGCCACATTGGAAGACGACAAGTTGGTTTGGACCGCACATAAGATACACTAACAATAACGATAGCTGATCATCCAAAAAACCATAGAAAACATAGTTAACATATATATATGAGAGAAAAAGTGATATATATATATATATAACTTTTTTTTCAAATCCCCCTATACTTACCTTTCAATCGCCCTGTTTAAAAAAATCCTCTCTAGTTATTATACTATAATCAATTTTTGTATTGTTTCGATGCAATATCAATAAAGTGCATTTAAGCCAGGCATTGTATATCAGGGTGCCCTGACCAGGCCTGCAGTACCTGACATATACACCACTGTGACTCCAAATTGTGACCCGTTTTGCTAATTACACCACTATGTTAGTTAAGGGATAACAACTTATAATGGGCCAAAGAGAATAATATATAATGCCCCATTAGTATTACAAGTAGAAGTATGTAGCAGGGAGATAAGGTCCATGATGCTCCAGGACCAGGTGACTTTTATGCACTGGTCAGCGTCCCTTGAAATAATAAAAAAAAATCCCCCTTAACTTACCTTTTAATCGGCTTGTTCTCCTGTCCTCTTCTCCAATTCTGTGCTGCTGATTATTCTTCTCGCGCGGGTGACTTCTCTGTGCTACGCTCCGCAATGAATGTTGGGCGTGATGACATCACACCCGACATTCACTGTGAGCGCCTCACGGAGGAGGAGACAAGGGAGGGAGCCGGAGTACCAGCTGACGTGACCGCGTAACCGCAAGGTAAGTATTTTCTTTTCTTTTTTTTGCAGGATTTTTTTTTTCCATTAACAGCGCTGCAACCTTGCAACAACCAAAACTCCTTCTGAGCCACATTTACAGGTGTGCTGGGCTGCATGCGGCCCGCTGGCCGCGGGTTGGACAACCCTGCTCTAGGTATTAGTTTTTCATCCACATATTTTTGTAAAGTTATTCTGTCCCACATATCTTTATTAGTTTCTTTTTGTTCATTTAAACCATTAGAAAAATTATTTTCCATTAGAGGATTTTCTCACCTAGATTTTCTTTCCATGAACCACTTAACAGTCGCCATATTGTGTATCAGAGTATGCAGACCAAAAAATACACAAAAAGAAGAACAATAAATATATATGTATCCAAAAAGGATAAAAAATGGGCGCTTCTGTAAGACTTCAATACAAAATTTTTCTTAACTGTCTATATTTTTCCAATTTATTTAGGGATTGTCACACAACAAATCCCCAGAAAAGCTGCAGTCACCAGTACCAAATTTATTCTAAAGAGTGTTTTTTAATAATCTATTTTGTTTTGAGAATTAATTTGATTTATTAACAATTTGGTATTCAAGTATTGACAATACTTGATCCCCATGAATTAGCACTCCTTGGTAAAGGTTTGAAATATTCACCTGCATGTAAACCAGACCTTCTTAAACTATTTGTAGATCTCAATAAATTTACAAGAGATTTACATAGAAAGAGATATTTTGCAAACAAAAAGCTTAAACAAAATAATATAGTAGGAGAGCCTATTATATTCTTGATGAAACATGTTATATACTTATTCATATTTTAGAATCTTTACAGGAAGAACATTTTGAAACAACTGTAGTTGACAAAATATCTGTTTTGTGATACAAATGTGAGTGCAAAGAATAAAACTTTGAAGAAGCAATCTGAATTCTACCCTTAACAACACAAAACCGGTTTTATTAATGCTTTCTACTCAAGTACTTTAAGTGATTTGAAATCTCTTTGTGAAAAAGCAGGGAAAGAAAAATTGTGTGATAATTTAAGCAGACAGGAGAGAAAGGCCAAAAAGACTTATGAAAGATTCTACTATTATAATAAAACCAGCTGATAAAGGTGGAGGTCTTGTAATTTTGGATAGAGATGATTATGTACAGGAGGCATTGAGACAGTTAAATAATGAAGTTTTATATCAGAAACTTAAATGTGATCCGACTAGCTCTTTTTTTGGTACTTGATCTTGGTATAGCAGATGGGGCAATATCCAGGGATGAGAGAGGTTTTTTGTTCACTTGTTACCCGGTGACCCCCACTTTTTATTATTTACCCAAAATACATAAGTCACTCACTTCACTCCCTGGGAGTCCCATTATTTCTGGTGTTGGGTCCCCCACATCACATTATTTGTCACTATTTGTTGATGCTATATTGCAGACCCACATCGTGACACTTAAATCCTGTATAAAGGATACAACACAATTTTTAAACTCTATATTGTCATTTCAATGTAAAGATATTTATTCTTTTTTAACATGTGACATAGAAACTTTGTATACACATATTCCCCATGAGGGAGTGTAAATGCGGTGAAACATTATTTGGAACAAGATGAGAATTTTGATGTATCATGGTGTGAGTTTGTTTTAGATTGAATTAAATTTATTTTATCACATAATTATTTCCTTTTTGATTCACAGTCTTTGCAAATTCATGGTATGTCAATGGGCACTAGATTCGCCCCAAGCTTTGCAAACCTATATATGGGGCTATTTGAACAACAATACATTTGAAATAGTGGCTATGGGGCGAACCTGGTGTTCTATATAAGGTACATTGATGATTTGTTTTTTATTTGGGAAGGTGACACCTCAGATTAGACTTTTTTCGACAAGCAAATTCCCTACTCAATTTCTTTTTAGATCAAGGCTACCCACAAACACTTTTGAATAAAGCATTTTTGAAAGTGAAAGCAATAAAAAGAGAAACACTATTAGTGAAGAAACAGAAAGCTAATAGTTTTGAGAAAGAAGATATGCTAGATACCAAGGAACATGTTATTTTTATTAGTCAATATAATTCTTACTCTAAGCATATTCAAAATATTATAAAGACTTTTTCAATCCTCAAACATGATAAAACACTGATGACCTCAATCCACAAAGATCCCAAAGTGATTTTTAGAAGGGCTGTGATATTAAAAAAATAGGCTGGTCCCAAGTCATTATAAAAGTATTGAGGAAACTAATAAGAATATTAAGTATCAATCAATAAAAACTAATTGGCTCTCCAGTAAACCTAGTTTTTTTAAATGTGATAAGAAATATTGTATAACATGTTCATTCATTCAAAATAGAAAAACAACTTTTCATTCTTCCACAACAAAAGAGAATTATGAAATTGGGGATTTCATGAATTGCCAGTCCAAATTTGTGATCTACTTATTGGAATGTAAATGTGGTGCTCAATATGTAGTTAGGACCATAAGAACCTTGAATGTGATATTCCTGGAACACAGGAGAAATATTTTAAAAGGTAACTGTACACATAGTTTAGCACAACATTTTATACAAAACCATAACGGCTCCCTAGAGGGGCTTCAAGTGACTAGTATAGAGCACATTAAATCAACTACAAGAGGTGGAGACAGATTTGCTTCCCTCTGCAAGAGCTGTGCCAAGCTCTACATACATACATCTCCCTAATTCACGGAGCAGCCGAGTTCAGCTTTACTAACTTTAGTTCCTGTTTAATGTGAAATCGCAAAGTGGATCCCATTGTTAACATCGTTAGTTTGGAATACTCCTCTCAATCCTTTGATCAGCATTTGATTTCATAACAACGTAGTTGATTAGTGAAAAGTTTAGAGATCTAAAGGTTGAAAGTTTGAATCCCAAACATGTAATAGTTATTTGAAGCATTGTTACAATGTACAAGATGACTATGACCTACTAGTGCACTGTAGATCCAATGATACTATTAAATAGCACATTGGGTTCCTTATTGGAATAAATTGGACCTTTAATTATTTTTAATTAAGTATTTTTAACCATTTCTGATTATTGTGTATATATCTTTTGCATGCATTTTACATGAATTAAATTGTTATATGTGGATTAATAAATCTGTGGTGGTATGATTTACTTGCTATAAGAGTTTTGCGCTTTTCTTAACTGTCTATATTTTTCCAAAAACATAATAAGCACCAAAATACCACATTTTGCTTGTATACTTGAAGTTAGACTGTGCCAAACTTTACCCATCTCTGCACTACAATTTGAAGCGTTTAAGATTTCAACCTGCATTACTCATGCCCAGCCTTCCCCAACATACAAATGACAAATTATTGTATTAACGTCAATTGCTCTTTTCCGCAAGTCCCTTTGCATCTTGCAATTTCTCTACTAATTTCTTGAATTCATTATAGGCTAAGTTTGTGTTTAACAATCACATTTGTCTTATAGAATAAGTATATTTCAGTTACGTTTTTTATCCTAAATTCTAGTGGTTTGCTTTCCTCCTGTGATCGCACCTTGCAATCAAGTGATGGGTTACTTAAACTATTGTAAATTGTTTACAGGTGGTACATGTGCCTTGAAATATCACAGTTTCTGAGATATTTGGAGAGTAGCATTTAAAGAATTTTAGCAGTACCTGCTTTTTGGCAACCATACATTGTAAGGAGCTAATTTACCAGAGAAAATGGTTCTGCAACCCAAAATCTACCTGTATATAATTTTTTTGTTACATAGGCATCATAGCACTAAATTAAAAAGTCAAGGCTTACCTGAAAGCAGTTTGCCAATAGCTCCAAGATTCCAATTAGAATAAACAAGAAAATGGCGGCCTAGGACAAATCATAAAAGTTAAACATTATTTTCTTTCAAATGGATATATAAATAAATATATCCTATTTGCTTAAGCAGTTGGCCAAATTTAATAAACAGATACCTCCCTAAAAAAAAAGGTAAGTGGTATACTCCATTTAAATTGTTAAGAATTTGTTTTTATTTCAAGAGGGTGCAAAGTGAGTGAAGGTGTCATACGGAGGGGGCTTGGTATAATAAAGTGAGCCTGAGCTTGACAAGTGACTACATGTGATTTACGTGATTAATACTGCACTTTCATGAAGAATGGTCAAGTTGGCAGTATACAGTATAGTCAAAGTAAATCTGGAAGGCACTGTAAACAGAAAAAATAATTTGATCTATTTTGTGGTTTAGACAGCAAGGTAAAGCTCAGAAATGCACTTACAATCTGATGACTCAAAGAGCAAAGCAGAGGAACATGTACAGGCTGTTCCCCACCAGCCAGTAGATACAGGTTAACCTGGACCATCTTGTTGGATAAAATTGTAAAAAAGGGAGTGATTGCAGCGCTAATGGATTTCCTATTATACAGAAGCACAGGAATGAACTGTGGATGTAAAGGGAGAAAGTAATTTCAACCTTACTGGGTTCCCAAAATAAAACAGAATTCACAAAACCTGTTGGTTATTATATTCTTCTGGACCATCTTGCGTTAAAACTACAAAGCTTCAAAGTTGGACTATTTCAGCACGAGAGTAAATAAAGAGAAAATAAACAAGTAGTTAAAAAGCTGCAAATGAATTAAGTAATTAGAACAATGAGATCAGTTAGTATAGAAAACAACAATCATCTACAGTAAAATGATCATACAATACCAAACAAAAATAGAATACATGATGCCCCTAACAATGGCCAGATCCCCTTTTTACAGAAGGTATTTGCCTTGTGAATAAACATGCCGAAAGTCACTTGCTCATGGGGGGCGATATGCTTTATTACTCAAAGAACATTCTCTTTTAGACGCGTGGCGGGTGGTTAATGTCACTGACAGAGGATACACTTTCTACTCATCCTCATGGGATATACACCCGAATAGACTATTTCCTAGTAGACTCTTGACTTGCTACAAAACTTATTGGAGCCAGGTTTCACCCGTTCACTTTGACAGATCATATGGGAGTATCCCTCCAACAAGATATAGCAAATCTCCCCAAACGATGCCAGACATGGAGATTAGACAACACCCTCACTGCTCAGCCCCATGACATGCCTAGAACTAACAGAGGCACTTACAAACTTCTTTGCCCTAAATGAGACTCCCTTCCATGGTCTGGGAGGCACACAAGGCCACTAGTCGTGGATGACTTATTAGTATAGCAGCTGTTTGACATAGGGAGGGAACAGGAAAGGGGTGAGAAGGGAGAGGAGTCGAGTTTCTAATACAGCTATCTGTTCCCATTCAACATCAGGGTTCACTAGATCCATCACACCTGCGGAAACTGATAGTGAGGTGCCAGCTCAATGTGGTCTTATCTAAAAAAAATAGCCCATAACCTTAAAGTACCCAACAAAGCTTTTACGGAAAGCGCAATAAGGCAGACTCCCTCCTGGCCCGGAGGCTGCAACAGAGGTGCACACGCAATGCGATTTCTTCTATTAAAAATTCTCAAGGACAACTAACATATAACCCAAATTTGATACTTAAACAATTCTAAACCTAGTACTCCTCACTTTATGATTTGAACGCCTAAGACCCGCCACCCCCCGCCCTGGAATGGAGGATATGCACTTATTTGCACTCCTGCAATCTTCCACAGCTCACTGACTCAACTATCAAATTTCTTAGCTCCGATATAACAGAGGAGGAAACCATCAAGTCCTATGCAGCATGAAGGTTGCCTCTGCTCTGGGCCCGGACGGTTTCCCAGCTAAATACTACTAAAAATTTGCTGGTGTCCTTAGCCCTAAGATTACCTTTTGGATTAATTAAATTTTTGGTGGGGGCCACCTTTGACCCAGCCACAACCCGAGCCTGGATCACTGTCATAACGAAAGAGAAAAAAAGACCCTTCTGTTTGTAGTAGTTATCACCCCATTTCATTACTAAACATAAATCTGAAGATATACGCTAAAGTCCTCGCAAACAGAGTAAATTACGTACGCCCGAAACTAGTACATCCCAATCAGGTTGGATTCGTCCCAGAACACCAGTGTGCGGACTATACTAGACAGACCATAGACCTTATCCACCTCATTAACAAACACAAACAAACCTCCCTCCTCTTTTCCCTAGACACTGAGAAGGCGCTTGACCGAGTTGTCTGGCCCTTCATGGTGAAGACCCTTACCGCCTATGGTTTCCAAGATCGTTTCCTCATCGGGGGATCGGCCTTATATTACAATCCCACTGCCTCGGTCCAGGTGAGCGGCTGCTCCTCTCCCTCTTTCCCCATCTGAAACAGGACCTGACAGGCTTGTCCTCTTTCCCCTCTCTTCTTTGCATTAGTCAAAAAAACAAAAATACACCTAAACCCTGAAATCACCGGTATACAATTGCCCTCTAGCAGCCACAAGATTGTTCTCTACGCAGATGACATTCTCCTTACTACCACTAAATCCTTAACTTCCCTCCCTAATCTATTTCAGGAACTCCACACCTTCTCCACATTTTCAAATTTTAAAGTCAATACCTCTAAAATAGACATCCTGGTTTTCCACATCCCTCCTAAACTGAAAAAACTTTTGGAGCTATATTTTCATTTTCAGTGGAACTCCGACCACATAAGGTATCTGGGTATAGCACTAACCAGAAAGGTGGAAAATCTCAATTGAGCTAAATATGCCCCACTCATAGCTTGTATTAAAAGAGACTTGACATTCTTGGACAAACTCATGATATCTTGAGTGGGACAGATCACATCAGTGAAGATGAATTTGCTTCCTAGACTACTATACCTCTTTCACACTCTCTCCATTAGGGTCCCCTCCATAACCCTCAAAATGTTGCAGATCTCTTTAATGTGCTTTATCTGGTCAAACAAGAGACCTAGGATTTCCCACCGTATCCTCCAGGGTTCCCCCATGGCAGATGCCCTCAACATCCCCAATCTTCTCAATTATTACTATGTGACTCGATTAGGGCAATGGCATTCCTCAGCTAAAACAAGGACCTGGTTGATATAGAATTAGACCTACTGGAGGGATCAATGATTTGCTCTATTCTCTGGCTTCCTACCACACAATGCCCAGCCCCTGCTCGATCTCATCCAGTGGTTGCCCTTTCCCTCTCAATTTGGGCCCAATGTAATAGAATGGCCTCTCTCTCTCATGCCCCCTTGATTTTGATACCCCTCTGGTCCAACCCCACCTTTAGGCCTGGCCTCTCCTGTCCTATGTATAACAAGTGGGCAGGTGGGGGGAAAACTGTTATTTTTAAATCATATCACCAGGTCTGCATCCTTCCACAGTTTTCAGACCTGGCAAAATGCTGTAGGTTTACAAGGGGACAGTTCCATCAATATTTGCAGATCAGGATCTCTGAACAACTTCACTTTGCTCCCACCTGGATCTTAGGCACCAGAACGAGATCCTAATTAATACCATCGGATAGCGGTAGTACCAAAGTCTCACCAGACCAATTTATATCTGGATCCTGGTCTACAATATCCTTTATCTGATCGCCTAATGGTTTTGGCGCGAAAGTCCTGGCCGAGCTTGGGAGAAAGCTAAACTAAACAGCATTGCACTTTACACTTGCTCTGGGCTGTTGTCTCATTTTAGCTATACCCCTACCCGTTAGACCTCTTTTCTGTCCAGGGAGATTCTGAGAGAACGGAGTGAGGTGTAATGGAGGCTGTTAAGACCTGGTGCCCCCGCCGCCTTTACTCTCACGGAGCCTCACTGACCTGTGAATCGGCAAAACTGTGCAGACCTATCTGCTGAGTGGAGGGATCGGGCTCAGAAGCTGTGCCATCAGTGACATCTATCAGCCCAGGTGTGAGAGGTACAGGTGTGATCATCATAGCTCCGTGGAGATGCAGATATAGACAGCGGTATCTTGCTTCACCCCTCAACCCATTACTGGCTCACTTGGGAAGATATTAAAGCGAGGTCAGTAACACAGCACTAACCTGATGCTTCATCAGAACTGTGGTTCTCATATAAGAATCCCTCTTGCTGTTACCTCTGCTCCAGATAGTCATTTCACACTGAGCTTTGAACCTCCAAGTGGCTTGAAACATCCCCGTCAACACAGATTGCTCAATAAGGCAGTGCACGCAAGTGTCCACTTGCAATCAGTACCAAAATTATATACAGAGTTCTGGTGGCACTTTTGCTTAATTTGCTTGAAGCCTGCATAAGCAAAATAATCCTAGACAATAAGAGGTTAATTCCAGCAAGAAATTCAAATTCTTTATATAGCTCCATGCGAGAAGAGATCTGCTCTCTATCTCCATCTAGTGGCTGATTTTCATATTGCACTCCACAGTAAAACTCAAGCATACTGCATAGCATCTGAAATTTATGTGACTGACATATAGATAAACTGTGCTATTCTTCCAAGTGGGCACTTGATGCATTATGTGTGCCATGCAGTAAAAACGGATCCACCTTATTAGATATGGCTGAATAACACGTCCCCCCTGGGGGAAAGGGGTTTGGGGTGTCGCAGGACCAGGCTTCCTATGTAAAGCAACATCTGAACGCATATTGTGAATTAATGATTATGCAAGGGGATTAAATGGGGAAGAATAACAAAACTCCTTTAAAGAAAACTTAAAAAAAAGTGAAAGAAACCACGACACAAGTAGCTTTTCACCAGCTCTTTTCTAGTAAAGCTTCTTTAGCTACTACTCCAGATTCATCTCAACCAACTGGTTCCAATATGCCGGGGTCATCACAAGTGTCGCCCTCTAGATCGGTCTCAACCATACATGACAAGAGTGACCTGGAGGAAATCTTAGCACATTTAAAAACTTTACCCACTAAATCAGATTTCCAGGCACTTGAAACTAAAATACAAGAGACCCTTCAGTCTCAGTTGGCCTCATTCAAAGCTGACCTCACTCAGGTGGCCGATAGGGTGATCTCCTTGGAGGAAAGCAAGGAGGCGATGGACTCCCGTATTGACAAACTCCAAGATCTTGTCATGCACCAGGCAAAAGATGCTACCGAGTTTTGTAAGAGACTAGATGACATCGACAACAGAGGGAGAAGAAATAATCTTAGAATCAGAGGAGTACCAGAAGATGTTCCCCCTCAAGGCATCATAGATGCACTAACTAAGATTTTCAATGAACTCTTGGAAGCAGATCCAAATGAGCAAATTATATTTGATAGGGTCCATAGAGCCTTGCGGCCAAGAGGTGCACAGTCTGACAAGCCCCGCGACATCATTTGTAGACTTCACTACTATACAGTGAAAGAAGCAATATTAAGAAAAGCTTGAAGCCTTTCAAGTCTAATATTCAATGGTCATGAGATTCAGATATTTCAAGACCTGTCGTGGTCCACCCTGCAACAAAGGAGGCCATTGAAAACCCTCACTGATGAACTTAAGAAATGCTCCATAAGATTTCGCTGGGGGTTTCCCTTGAGTATCCAAGTGAATCTAGAGGGTAAAGTTTTCACTCTTCACAACCATTCGGAAATCGATTCATTTTGTGAAAGTCTTAACCTTCCCAAACTATCCATTCCGGATTGGCAGAATCCAACATCTTTGCTGCCATCACTCCCTTCAGCAAGTCAAAAAACCTGGCACAAGGTTTCGAGAAATAGAAGATCTCGCCCATTGGACATTCCTGAAGATCAAGAAGGGACTTGAAATGAGGGTCTGTGGTAATGACGCCACTTTCTACAATGCATATATGCTTCAATATCTTATGTAGCTTCACATATGTTGACCTAGACTCTAAGTTGACAAACATAGGTCACAGGTATTTTTTCTAGACCATTATATAGGCGACCTTAGGCCTATTCTTGGAAGTTTCTTCCTTTCTGTTACAGGTTAAGTACTCACCTGCCATTATATGTTTACTCTATTTAAATTGTACCTAGATATGTTAGGTTAACATTGCCCCCACCCTTTTTATTGTTGCCTTGAAATGGTTATAGATCTAGGTTATAGTTTGACAGAGAAAATGGTTCCCCCTTCCCTTTTTTCCACATTTTCATATGTGCATATTCTATGCACTTGGTATATTTTAGCTTTTAAATATACAGTTGCTTCATACGTACTATACAAGCAGTTTATTTTATATTCCTCTGCTCCTTTAAATACACTAATGCCTGGTTGGTGTTGCCCCGACACCCCCCCTTACCCCACTTATCTCCGTCCTGTAAAATTTGTCCAGAGGGTCTGATATCTTACTCCTCTGGTATATGTGACGGTTGTTTCTAATCTCAATTACTACAGATTCTTTGTAATTGTAGTTGTACTGATTTGTAATTGTAATGACTTCCATGTTTTTTTTATGTCTCATTTGTCTATGTCTTTATCCCTCCTTTCCCCCCCCCTTTCCTCTTTCCTCCACCCATTGAAGCTCTATTTCAGATTTACCCTGAGGAAAAATGGTCGTTACCATGTGAATTCTTCTACCAAAATCCTGAAAAGCCCGAAACAATGATGCTCTCTCCAAAAAGATTCGACAATGGATAAGTTAAAAATTATTTCCACGAATGTTAGGGGTTTAAATGTTCCGCAGAAGAGATCTAGCCTATTACACACACTTCTTATAGACAGGGTGGATGTAGCTTTTGTACAAGAAACCCATTTTAAGAAAGTTATAGCTCCGAAATTTTGTAACTGCCATTACCCAACTGGTGTTTTTAATAATTATTCCTCGAATAAGACGAGAGGAGTAGCGATTCCGTTTGCTAAACGCCTCAGACTAACGGAACTTTCCAAGACCATTCTAGAAGAAGGTAGGGTCCTAATGGTTAAAGTTAGGATTTCCAACCAATTATTTACCTTTGTCAACATATATGCACCAAATAGTTCCCAGGCTTCTTTCATAACTAGAACCCTGTCTCGAATTGGGGATCAACTTGAGGGTGTGGTGGTATTAAGTGGGGATTTGAATTGGGCTTTGACTCCTCAGATAGACTCATCCCCGAGGACGTCCCTGAAGGATGCTCGTAGGGTCAGAAGGGAGTTCCATGACCACCAGCTGGCTGACGTTTGGCGTATTTTCCACCCTTCCGATAGGGATAATACCTTTTTCTCACATCCCCACTCCTCATACTCTCGGATTGATTATCTTTTTATTAATCACAAGTTTCTTGAATGGGTTGATGACTCGTGGATAGGACAAGTGACAGACTCCGATCACGCTCCGGTTTATATGATTATCAATATGGCTGTTCCCCATCCCAGACAATGGATGTGGAAGTTTAATGAATTACTTTTACAAGATAATTATTGTAAAGCCCAATTAGAGTCTTCTCTTGATGAATATATATCTATAAATAATAATGGCGAGACTTCTAAGTTAGTGGTGTGGGAGGCTCACAAATGTTTTATTCGGGGTAAGTGTATACAGCTGGGTAGTTTTCTTAAAAAACAGAAGACGGAGGTCAGGGATGCCCTCCTTTTAGACATTAAAAAATTAGAGACTGATCCTGTCACTCACCGGACTGTGAGTGCTTCTTCCCGGACTATTAGGAACCGTGGACGTCCTCTATCCTGAGGGACTGCGCATGCGCAGCCCTTTCCAAACCTTCAGTGTATGTTCCTTTAACTTAATTGGCAGATCAGGCAACCTCCCTATATTAAGCACCTGTGGTCAACACCACGTTGCCTGATCTTGGAGTCTCATTCCCCATGAGTCTCTGAAGGTGTTCCTGTGTTTCCTCGTTTATTCAGCCCAGCTGATTCCTGTGGTTTCCAAACCACTTCTACCTCTGTGGTTTCCAAACCACTTCTACTACTGTGGTTCCCATACCACTTCTACCATCTACTGTATCATCGTGACTGTGAGCTGATTCCTATCCGCTGCCTCCGTGCACTACAGTCTTCTAATCACTTCAACTCTACCATGTATCATTGGGACTGTTAGCTGATGCCTATCCGCTGCCTCCGTGCACTACAGTCCTTCATCCACATCCACTCACCTGTTCATGATTGTGACTGCCAGCTGATTCCTATCCGCTGCCTCCGTGCACTACAGGCTTCAACCTGCAACTCGTCTGTGTTTCATCATCGTGACTGTTTGGCTGATTCCTATCCGCTGCCTCCGTGCACTACAGGCTTCAACCTGCAACTCGTCTGTGTTTCATCATCGTGACTGTTTGGCTGATTCCTATCCGCTGCCTCCGTGCACTACAGTCTTCAACCTGCAACTCGTCTGTGTTTCATCATCGTGACTGCTAGCTGATTCCTATCCGCTGCCTCCGTGCACTACAGTCTTCAACCTGCAACCCGTCTGTGTTTCATCGTGACTGTTTAGCTGATTCCTATCCGCTGCCTCTGTGCGCTTCAGTCTTCAGTCCTTGTCAACTCTCCCGTGTTTCCTTGAGTCTGCTGCCACTATTGCTACCCGCTACTCTCCGTGATCAACTGTTCCAGTTCAACTCTGCTCTGGTGTCCCATCGTTACTGCACCTGCTGGTTGCTATTGGCCACCTCCGTGTTCCCGCAGAGACCCGCTGCTGTTACTTCTCAGCGCTACGCATCCATCTACTGCTGATCCGCTCTCCACGCCTTCCTGGGTTCCCTGCTGGTCTACCTACCTGTGCGCTGCACCTGCTAGACCACCGCTTCACCCATCCAGGGACTTTGCATCCTGCCGGCCTCCTGCCGTTCAGGTATCTCTGCACTTCTGTCTGACTGCCTTCTCCTGAACCACGGTATGCATACTTCCCATTGACTGTGCTGTGTATTGCATACCTTGCTGGACTGTGTTGGTTCTCCTCTGGAGTGTACTATCCGCTGAGTCTATTGCCATCATTGACTGTGTTATCTCATGCTGGATTACTTCAAGAGACTTTCTATATTGGCAGTGTTGTTCAGTCATTTATACATTTATATTGTGCATATTACTGTGGATCAAAGTCAAGGTGCCCGTGTATATATTGTGTTGCAGTCTCTCCCCGTGCACCTCCTCACATATATATTCAGTGGTACAACTTGCTAGTGGCAGACCACTGACCCCTGTTTCCAGTTTCACCTGCTCCAGTATCCTCTCACATAGCAGTGGTACAACTTGCTAACGCAGACCACTGACTCCCCGGATACCTCCACTTGGATTCCATTCCTTCACTCAGACAGCGGTACAACTTGCTATCCGCAGACCGCTGACTCTCATCACCTCCTCGTTTCTGTTGGACATTCCTCCTCACTATAGCAGTGGTACAACTTGCTACCGCAGACCACTGACTACCTTCACGTGTCCTTTGTCCATACAGTTCCTCGTGTATTACTACCTCCATATTGCCAGTGCTGCTAGTCATAGACTTTCCTGAGCATCTCATCATCTGCTATTTCCTGTTCCGTGATCACCCTGCTACCAGAGTACCATATTACCACCTATACTGCTCTGGTAAGACTATCACCTGGTGATCCCTGGGTAAAGACTCCTAGTGCCCGTGACAGTAAGATCAGGCCATGACAGACCCAGATACGGAACCTACCGCTAAAGAGATGCTGCAGCATCTGGTCAGCCGTGTGGAGCAACAGGATGCTCGCCAACAGCTGTTACTTCAATGTTACCAATCATTAACCTCCCAAGGAACATCTGGACAGACTGTTACAGCTAATATTGAAGCTCCTGTGCTTTCCTCCGTTTCCCCAGTGCCATCCCAGGTGTCTACAGCTCCTACGCTTCACCTGCCTACTCCGTCAAAATATGACGGGGACCCCAAAACTTGTAGAGGTTTCCTTAACCAATGTTCAGTCCATTTTGAACTCCAACCTCAAAATTTTTCTACCCATCGTTCCAGAGTGGCCTATCTTATCTCATTGTTTTCGGGACAAGCCCTGGCTTGGGCCTCCCCCCTGTGGGAAAGAAACGATCCAATTCTACAAGATAGTGCCAAATTCATTTCCACGTTCCGAAGTGTGTTCGATGAACCAGGTCGTGTGACCTCCGCTGCTTCCAGCATTCTTCGTTTGCGACAAGGCTCCCATACAGTAGGACAGTATGTCATTCAATTTAGGATCTTAGCCTCTGAACTTCAGTGGAACACTGAAGCATTAGTTGCCGCCTTCTGGCAGGGGCTCTCCGATAAAATTAAAGATGCACTGACTACCCAAGAGCTTCCTTCGTCACTAGAAGATTTGATCTCTCTTTGCCATCGTGTAGATATGAGATTTCGTGAGAGAGAGTCTGAGAAAACAACAGCTGTCAAAGCACCTCTTCGTTTAAACCCTCAATTTCGTCCAGCTCCATCCTCTGTGATTCCCATGGAGATAGGACGTTCCAAATTATCTTCAGAGGAAAGGAAACGAAGAGTAAAGAATAGACTCTGTATCTATTGTGCTGATTCCACGCATATGCTCAGCTCTTGCCCTAAGAGATCGGGAAATGCCAGGCCCTAACTAGTTCTGGAGAGGTGAAGTTAGGGTCCCTGGAGTCCTCTCCATTGTCTATGAAATCTAAAGTCTGCGCTTTTGATGTTACGATTTCCTTTGCTACCAAATCCTTTGAGTCACAGGCATTGATTGATTCCGGAGCAGCAGGAAATTTCATTTCTAAATCACTAGTGAATCAATGGTCCCTACCAGTGATCACTTTAAAAACACCCATTACTGTGACGGCTATAGATGGATCACGCCTCATCAATGGTCTCATCACCCAGAGTACGTCTCCAGTAACCCTTCAGATTGGTGTACTACACCATGAAGAAATTTCGTTTTTAATTCTTCCAGTTACGACAAGTCCGATTGTCTTAGGCCTTCCATGGCTTCAGTGTCACTCTCCCCAGATTGACTGGCGCACCCCTCAAGTTACGTCTTGGGGGTCTGAATGTCACCATCGTTGTCTCTCTCAAGTTATTCCTCTTAAAGTACAGCGATCTTCCATCTCATCTTCCTCCCCGGGACTCCCTCCTCAGTATGCTTCATTTGCCGATGTGTTTGATAAAGCTCAGTCTGAACGTCTTCCTCCTCATCGTTCTTGGGATTGTCCGATCGACCTTCTACCTGGCAAGACTCCTCCCAGGGGTCGGGTCTATCCTCTCTCGTTACCTGAAACTCAAGCCACATCTGAGTACATACAGGAGAATCTCCAGCGTGGGTTCATTCGACCTTCCACCTCTCCCGCTGGAGCTGGGTTCTTCTTCGTCAAAAAGAAGGATGGATCATTACGCCCTTGTATAGATTTTCGTGGACTCAACGCCATTACTATCAAGAATCGGTATCCCATTCCGCTGATCACTGAGCTATTTGATCGCATCAAGGGAGCTCGGATATTTACTAAGTTGGATCTTCGTGGTGCAACAATTTAATTAGAATCCGTTCCGGTGACGAATGGAAGACCGCGTTTAACACCAGAGATGGGCATTACGAATATTTAGTAATGCCCTTCGGGCTATGTAATGCCCCCGCTGTTTTCCAGGGTTTCATCAATGAGATCTTTCGGGACTTATTATATGTATGTGTCGTTGTCTACCTAGACGACATATTGATCTTCTCACAGGACCTGCCTTCTCATCACCAACATGTGGCAGAGGTCCTCTCCAGACTACGGAAAAACTCGTTGTTCTGTAAATTGGAAAAATGTTCATTCGAGTTACCCCAGATTCCATTCTTGGGGTATATAGTTTCCGGAGTTGGCCTGAAGATGGATCCAGACAAAGTAAATGCTGTACTACATTGGCCTCAGCCAACTACTCTTCGTGCCATCCAGCGTTTTTTAGGTTTTGCCAATTACTATAGACGCTTCATTCAAGACTTTTCATCCATTGCATCTCCCATTGTGGCCCTAACTCGGAAAGGGGCTAATACTAAGCAATGGTCATCTGAGGCTCTCCAAGCCTTTCAAATCCTCAAAGAGGCCTTCTCATCTGCTCCCATTCTGCGACAGCCTGATGTGACACTCCCCTTCTTCCTAGAAGTAGATGCCTCTAATGTGGGCTTAGGAGCTATTCTCTCCCAACGCTCGGAGCAACAAAAATTACATCCTTGTGCCTTCTACTCTCGGGGTCTTCTGCCCGCAGAGAAAAATTATACTATCGGGGACAAGGAGTTGCTGGCCATCAAAGCTGCATTAGAGGAATGGAGATACTTGTTGGAAGGAGCTCGCCATTCGGTGACGATCTTCACGGATCATAAGAACTTGTCATATTTGCAATCTGCTCAATGCTTGAACCCTCGTCAAGCAAGATGGTCTCTTTTCTTTTCCCGTTTTGAATTAATTATAACCTTCAAACCAGCCGCTAAGAACAAGAAAGCTGACGCTCTATCTCGAGCTTTTGTGACGTCCTCTGATGTAGAAGAGGTTCCCAACCATGCTATTCTAGACCCCAAATGTATTTCTCTGGCTGCTTCATCCACCAAAATGCTACCATTTGGGAAGACCCTTGTGCCTCCTACTCTGAGGAGGAAAATCCTTTCGTGGTTCCATGCCTCTCGTTTTTCTGGACACGCCGGTGAACACAAGACCTTTGAGATTCTCTCTCGTAGTTACTGGTGGCCTTCAATGAGGAGAGACGTCAAAGAGTTTATTGCTTCCTGTGATTTATGTTCTCAGTTCAAATCCTCCCGCAGAACTCCAGCAGGGTTGCTGCGACCACTACCCATTCCGTCCAAGCCTTGGACCCATATTAGTATGGATTTCGTTACTGATTTGCCACCAAGTAAGAATCACAATACTATTTGGGTAGTGGTAGACAGATTTTCGAAGATGGCCCATTTCGTCCCTCTGTCCGGTTTACCTTCCTCGTCTACTCTGGCTGAACATTTCATTAAAGAAATCTTCCGCATCCATGGATGTCCGTCTGAGATTGTGTCGGATAGAGGAGTACAATTCGTTTCCAGATTCTGGCGGGCCCTTTGTAAAACCTTGGGCATACGATTAGCACTCTCATCGTCTTACCATCCGCAATCTAACGGACAAACGGAACGAGTCAATCAAGATCTTGAGACTTTTATTAGGATGTTCTCTTCAGCCAACCAAGACAACTGGGTAGAATTGCTCCCTTGGGCTGAATTCGCCCATAACAACATGTACCATGAGTCATCATCCAAAACTCCATTCTTTGTGGTCTACGGTCACCATCCGTCTTTTCCGGAATTTCCTGCCCTCCCGCCCACCCAAGTTCCTGCTGTGGAGACTGCTTGTCAAACCTTCAAAAATATCTGGTCTCAGGTCAAAACCTGTTTAAAGAAGACATCTAATAAATATAAGTCTTTCGCAGATAAGAAGAGGCGGGCTATTCCACCACTAAAAATTGGAGATCGTGTCTGGTTATCTACCAAAAATATTCGTTTGAAGGTTCCATCTATGAAATTCGCCCCTCGTTTTATTGGTCCATATAGGATCATTCAAGTTATCAATCCAGTATGTGTTAAACTTCTTCTTCCTAAGAATCTTCGGATTTCCAATGCCTTCCATGTGTCCTTGCTCAAACCTCTCATCATCAACCGTTTCTCGACTCCTCCCTCAGCACCGCAGCCAGTTCAAGTTCATCAGGAGGAGGATTTCGAGATTACTGAGGTATTGGATGCAAAAATTTCGCGAGGAGTCCTCCGTTTCCTCGTTCATTGGAAGGGCTTTGGTCCTGAAGAGCGTTCATGGATCAAAGCTGAAGATCTTAATGCTCCTGCCCTTCTGAAGAAGTTTTATTCCAAAAATCCGGACAAGCCCGGTTCCAGGCGTTCTGTGCCCACCTTTAAAAGGGGGGGTACTGTCACTCACCGGACTGTGAGTGCTTCTTCCCGGACTATTAGGAACCGTGGACGTCCTCTATCCTGAGGGACTGCGCATGCGCAGCCCTTTCCAAACCTTCAGTGTATGTTCCTTTAACTTAATTGGCAGATCAGGCAACCTCCCTATATTAAGCACCTGTGGTCAACACCACGTTGCCTGATCTTGGAGTCTCATTCCCCATGAGTCTCTGAAGGTGTTCCTGTGTTTCCTCGTTTATTCAGCCCAGCTGATTCCTGTGGTTTCCAAACCACTTCTACCTCTGTGGTTTCCAAACCACTTCTACTACTGTGGTTCCCATACCACTTCTACCATCTACTGTATCATCGTGACTGTGAGCTGATTCCTATCCGCTGCCTCCGTGCACTACAGTCTTCTAATCACTTCAACTCTACCATGTATCATTGGGACTGTTAGCTGATGCCTATCCGCTGCCTCCGTGCACTACAGTCCTTCATCCACATCCACTCACCTGTTCATGATTGTGACTGCCAGCTGATTCCTATCCGCTGCCTCCGTGCACTACAGGCTTCAACCTGCAACTCGTCTGTGTTTCATCATCGTGACTGTTTGGCTGATTCCTATCCGCTGCCTCCGTGCACTACAGGCTTCAACCTGCAACTCGTCTGTGTTTCATCATCGTGACTGTTTGGCTGATTCCTATCCGCTGCCTCCGTGCACTACAGTCTTCAACCTGCAACTCGTCTGTGTTTCATCATCGTGACTGCTAGCTGATTCCTATCCGCTGCCTCCGTGCACTACAGTCTTCAACCTGCAACCCGTCTGTGTTTCATCGTGACTGTTTAGCTGATTCCTATCCGCTGCCTCTGTGCGCTTCAGTCTTCAGTCCTTGTCAACTCTCCCGTGTTTCCTTGAGTCTGCTGCCACTATTGCTACCCGCTACTCTCCGTGATCAACTGTTCCAGTTCAACTCTGCTCTGGTGTCCCATCGTTACTGCACCTGCTGGTTGCTATTGGCCACCTCCGTGTTCCCGCAGAGACCCGCTGCTGTTACTTCTCAGCGCTACGCATCCATCTACTGCTGATCCGCTCTCCACGCCTTCCTGGGTTCCCTGCTGGTCTACCTACCTGTGCGCTGCACCTGCTAGACCACCGCTTCACCCATCCAGGGACTTTGCATCCTGCCGGCCTCCTGCCGTTCAGGTATCTCTGCACTTCTGTCTGACTGCCTTCTCCTGAACCACGGTATGCATACTTCCCATTGACTGTGCTGTGTATTGCATACCTTGCTGGACTGTGTTGGTTCTCCTCTGGAGTGTACTATCCGCTGAGTCTATTGCCATCATTGACTGTGTTATCTCATGCTGGATTACTTCAAGAGACTTTCTATATTGGCAGTGTTGTTCAGTCATTTATACATTTATATTGTGCATATTACTGTGGATCAAAGTCAAGGTGCCCGTGTATATATTGTGTTGCAGTCTCTCCCCGTGCACCTCCTCACATATATATTCAGTGGTACAACTTGCTAGTGGCAGACCACTGACCCCTGTTTCCAGTTTCACCTGCTCCAGTATCCTCTCACATAGCAGTGGTACAACTTGCTAACGCAGACCACTGACTCCCCGGATACCTCCACTTGGATTCCATTCCTTCACTCAGACAGCGGTACAACTTGCTATCCGCAGACCGCTGACTCTCATCACCTCCTCGTTTCTGTTGGACATTCCTCCTCACTATAGCAGTGGTACAACTTGCTACCGCAGACCACTGACTACCTTCACGTGTCCTTTGTCCATACAGTTCCTCGTGTATTACTACCTCCATATTGCCAGTGCTGCTAGTCATAGACTTTCCTGAGCATCTCATCATCTGCTATTTCCTGTTCCGTGATCACCCTGCTACCAGAGTACCATATTACCACCTATACTGCTCTGGTAAGACTATCACCTGGTGATCCCTGGGTAAAGACTCCTAGTGCCCGTGACAGATCCCAAGCAATCTCTCTCCCCCGAGACTTTGGTGGAGTTAACAAGGTCCCCACGGTTCTCCTGTCAACAGATGCCGAAAAAGCATTTGACAGGGTGAATTGGTGTTTTATGAGGGGGATTCTGAGGCACATGGGAATGGGTCCCGCCTTTCTAAATAGAATTTTAGCTTTATACAGTTCTCCGACAGCTAAGGTCAGAATAAACGGTATTTTATCTGACTCCTTTTCTATTTCTAATGGAACTCGTCAAGGCTGTCCATTATCACCTTTAATTTTTATATTATGCATGGAGGCTTTGGCGAGGGCTATTAGATGTAACCCGGATATTTCGGGTCTGCAGATAGGAAAAAAGGAATATCGTTTGGCTCTATTTGCTGATGATTTACTGGCAATAGTCACCAACCCAGTTATCTCTCTCCCTAATTTGATGTCTGAATTTTTAAGGTTTGGCCATCTCTCTAACTTTAAAATTAACTATTCCAAATCTAACGCGCTCAACATTTCCGCTCCAGAACATATGATTGCAGGTCTTAAGGGGGCGTTCCCATTTAATTGGCAAGCATCACACATATGTTACCTAGGAGTTTCCATTGCAAAAAATAATGAACATCTTTTCCGTCTGAACTACTCTCCACTACTGTCTAAGATTAAAAAAGAATTAGGATCATGGTTTGTTCCGAAGTTCTCTTGGTTTGGCAGAATGAGTATCATAAAAATGAATATATTACCGAAGGTATTATATATTATGCAAGCACTACCGATTCAGATCCCGAAGGTATTTATAGATAATCTCCAAAAACTCATTCGTGGATTTGTCTGGGGGGGAGGGGGGGGGGGGAGAATGCCCAGATTCAAACACTCTATTTTATATAGACGAAAGCACCAAGGAGGAGTCTAGCTGCCTATGTTTCAAAGTTATCTCCAGGCAGTATATTTGAATAGAATCTTGGAGTGGACCAGAGGGGGAAAGGATAAGCAGTGGGTAGAATTGGAGGGTAATTTCATTGGTAGTCATCTAATAACTCTTCCATGGTTGTTTAAGGTCCCTAAGATATGTCACCCTACGATTGGGCCCACTCTGACAGTGTGGAATAAACTTCGCACCTGGAGTAGTGTGGCAGCCTTTCCCTCCCCTTTGACTCCTATCCTGTGCAATTCAGATTTTCCTCCTGGCTTGTCCAGAATTTCATTTGAGAAGTGGTCTAGAGCTGGGATTATCAACCTCGGCCAGCTGGTGGTCAAAGGGAAACTCTGTTCCTTTCGGGAACTCCAGTCTAAATACTCGCTACCCTCAAACGAGTACTGGAAATATTTTCAGGTGATGCACTATGTCAAGTCAGTGGGAGGTTGGAAATCTCTGGCTAGGGAACCTTCTCCCTTTGAGGCTCTGTGTCTATCTAAAAATACACCCTCTCATACCATTTCAGGTATTTACAAAATCCTAATGAATGATATATTTCAAGTGGCTCCATCGTATACAGGTCCATGGGAGCGTGACCTAGCACCTTATATATCACAAACCTCTTGGCACAAGATTTATCAAAATACACATAGTTGCTCTGTGAGTGCCTCGGTTGTGGAAACTCACTATAAACTTCTGACAAGATGGTATAGATGCCCCTCCACACTACATAAATTTCACCCTCAGATGTCCTCATTATGTTGGAGCTGTAATGGAGCTTTTGGTTCTTTGGCGCATATAAGGTGGGAATGTCCTCATATTACTCCCTTTTGGGATGAAGTTATTAGGCTCTCTAAGACTATTGTTGTCACGAAGTTCCTGTTGATCCGGGTTTTTGGCTACTATCTCTTTCCAATACTCCATCTAAATACAAGAATTCACTTTTAAAACACTTAAACAATGCAGCTAGAGCAGTTATTCCAATGCACTGGAGATCTCGCTATCCCCCTTCAATTAAGGATTGGTTCACCAGAGTGGAATTTTACATGTCAATGGATGATATTATTCTTTCTGTAAATGACAAATAGTCCGATTTCACGGCCATCTGGTTTAGCTGGTTAAAGTTTAAGGAAACCAAAGAATTTAAGACCCTTCTTTGTACTCCAACCTCGATCGATTGAGGGTTACACATTTAAAAATTGACCCTCTTTAATTCCTATACAAGGCAATTTAAATAGGTAGACCCCTCACCTTTCCAGGGATATGATCTGACAGTTACCAACACTCAGCGAGAATATTTGAAGATAATTTGAAGAGCTTCTCATATTCTTCCCCCCTTCCTGCCCCTTACCTTCTTTCCTCCTGTTTTTCCCCTATTCCTCTTTTTGTCAGCCCCCCCTTCTTTTCTTCACCTTTGTCAAATTGTGTTTATTTTGATTCATTAAAAAAAAAAAAAAGAGAAAGAGGAAGCAGAATTGGTTTGCTTGCTTTATTGTATTTATTGACAGATGGACCTCTATCATCTAGACCTTGCATATGTTACGCTGACAACATATTACTGTATTAAATGTAATTATATGCATATTTATGTTGCTTCATCGATAAGGTGCATTGTTGTATTTTCTCTTCCTGATAAATAAAGAATTTATATGAAAAAAATATATTTGCAGATCAGGGATTTCCATCAAATGGTCAAAACCCAGCTATTAGCTAGGAAACCCAGTGTTTGAGAGTCTATGTCTCTTTGGACCATCTTCAAAAGGTCTCATCTCTATATTGTATAATGTTCCCTCTCACCATGTATGTAAAAGACCGTTTCCAGACACAGAGGGAAGCAGACCTGGAGGAATCATTAAAACATGAAGACTGGTCCAACATCTACGAATGTACAGCATGCTGTTCCATAAATGTCCGCAGTCAGGAAAACGCCAATAAATTACTCCATAGATGGTGATATGTTCCATAAAACTACACGCTATATAACAAGAAACAAGCACTGGAACAGTCATGCACATATGGTGGGACTGTCCCAAACTATGCCCGCTCTAGACCGCTGTCCTCTCTCTAGCCTCTGCAATCCTTAGTTTCCCTTTACCTCTTGCCTATCCCAGATCTCCCCTCTCACACCCATAAACTTTTCAGACATATTGTTAGTGCAGAAAATTGCCAAAAAATCCTATACCTCCAACTTTTCAAATGGTCTGTGTTTTTGAGTTTGGCACACCTACCAGATGGAACATATCACCAGCATCCTGAGGGGCTCCTCCGTATCTTTCTACAAAGTCTGGTCCCCATGGGCTGCTTATCATATTCAGCCTCTACTCCGATTGTAACAGGTAACGGACCTGGGACAGGTTGCCAGTTTAGACCATCCCTCCCCATTCATTACGTGAACTTCTCTCCCACATTCCTTACCAATTTCCTCAACCCTTTCCCCTACACCCCTGTACTATACCCCTTTTTCCTCACTGTCTTATATCCCCTCCCTCCGTTTGAAATGTTAAAAATTAATATCATTACGGTATCAAACCAGTATACAATTGACTTTTTATTGTAAAAGCATTGTTGGAGTGTTGTGTGCCCCGTATTATATATATATATATATATATATATATATATATATATATATATATATATATCTAATATATATAAGCCTAGCGGTGTGTGTTAGTGTGTGTGTGGAAAAAACTATTTTCTCAGAAAGGGCTCACCCAATTGACCTGAAATTTGGTATACTGACATTATTTGACAAAATAATTATAATAGTGAAGTCAGTTAACTTCCATCATCCCCCCTTACCCCCGTGGGAGGGGTAGTAATGGCTAAATTTACCAGTTGAGGGCTCAAACTCTTGACCGTGTGGGTATTTATTTACCAGAGCCTGTGTTTGGTCATGGACAATTGTATGTCGCATTTTCACGAGTACGGAGAAGCAGTGATGTGAAAGTGCAGGTTATGAATACTGCCCTTCAAGGAAGACTGATTGAGCACAGCGATAAGGTGTTTAGCAGAAACGTTGTGTATCGAGAGGTTTTAGAACAGTAAGACGATGGAGATTAAGGATGTGGCGATGAAGATGAAGGATGAGGTGATGGAGAAGAATGATGAGGTGGTGACATGTGGACAAAACCACGTTAAAAAAGGGCGCTTACTTCGGGAAGTAACGCTCTTCCCCTGAGGAGGCCTGGCCTAGCCCCAAATGCATGACAAGAACCTTTTTAACACCTTAAATAGCTTGATTTGACTAGAATGAATGAGTATCATGCAAATGGGTTAACATATATATATATATATATATATATATATATATATATATAAAATGTTTATATATGTGTATATATATATATGTATATTTGACTGTATATGTTCTTCTACTGCTTTGTTCTTTCAGTCATATTGCGAGTACATTTCTGATTTTTACCTTGTTGTCTAATTAATCACTTTATTTGTGGGTTTCTATTACTTACAGCGCCTTTCTGATTTACATTGAACTTGACTGTTCACACGTTTAACCATGTAATTGGGGTTGAACAGGCATCTGATTACTCGACTCTGACAGTAAAGCTGTTACATTTGGATTGTCCTTTGATATTATCCTGAGTAGGGTAGTGCAGCACTACCAATGGGTAGTGCTGGACTTATTTTCCTTATCAAGGTGCAATATAAAGTTTACAGTATATGTTAGCAATGTGTGGTTGTAGATGTTGCTGTCACTAGGCCTCTGTCCTATAAAAGAGGGCAGTGATTCATACTGATCTATAGAATGCTCTAAAGCAGTGTTGGCTAACCTGTGGCACTCCAGGTGGTGTGAAACTACAAGTCCCAGCATATCCTTCCAGCAATAAGCTGCTATATATTAGCAAAGCATGCTGGGGCTTGTAGTTTCACAACCCCTGGAGTGCCACAGGTTTGCCAACAATGCTCTAAAGGCGAGAAGAAGAACATTTGTGATAAAACGGGGGATCCCAGCCACTTGCCGAAGGGATTAAGCCGATGAAATCCCACGCCTCTCCTAGATTCTTAAACACTAGGTGACCTGATGTTATCCCCAGATGTTGTGCTGGTTATATAACTAGTTGAGATGTTTCTTATTATCTGTGTGAAATTGATGACCACTATGCTAACTTTAATCCTCTGTTTGAAATAACTGCATTGCTAGTGTGTTTTAAGGGCATGCTGGAAGCAGTAGTGCAGCCACACCATAACTACTCCCTTTATGTTCGCATATTCCAGAGAAAGTAGGCAGTAGCTTTTCTTTTGTCATAGACTGTGGTGGTCATGTAAAGTTGGACGTAAGTCCACCTTGTAAGTGCAAAAAGAGCATTTTACAATTGTGTATGCGCAGTAAAGAAACATTGTCTGTCCCCCTTGCACTTCTCTAAGCTTAGAGAGGCAGAACAAGGGGGATAGTGAGCGGGCAGGGGAAGGCATAGTTCAGTAAGGACATGTTAATGCTCCTTAAGCACTATGCTGAGGGGAAAATGGCTGCATATACACCTCTAGGAGGTATATCTATTGCGGCCTCTTTCCCTTGGGTATAAGATACGTGCTGCTGATCATCAGCACAGATATTCTTGTGTCTAAAACAAATAATAATTGTAAAAAAATTTGTCGCCCCCTTCCCCCCCAAAAAAAGCTTAACTGACCCTAGCGTTACCAATTTTAACTACTGCTGCCAAAATCGGAGTGACAAAAAGCGTGAGGTCCCAACAAATCTACCAGTACCAGCACATGTAGATTTGTGGGGACCTCACACTACAGTGTAGTCATATTTATAATGGGGGGATTTCCCACGACCTGATCTCAAGGTGGCCCACCCCTATTTTTTTGGTGGGGAGGGATGTAGGGGGACGAGAATAGTGCAACATTGCGGTAGTAATAGGGATACATTCGTTAATTAACAGCCTGTAATATGGAGGCCTTACGCTGAGGTGACCTGGAGTACATTTAAGGGCTCTCCTAGTTTATGCACATGTGAAGAGATTAAACTCCACCCCTGAGCACATGGCACACTCATGAGTACAAGTCCCCTCACTGTCAGAGTCTGGTACTGCATGTTCCTGAGCATTATCGTAAATCAAGGAAGGAATACTTCAGAAATATTAAGATTTGATATTGTCTTACCATTGACACATAAAAATCCATTGAGAAAATGTCTTCAAATTTTAATTTCCAGATATCCTTATCACGATTCTTGAAATTCAAGGGAATAATTTGAAGATGACTTTTCAGTATCATTGGGTCCCAGTCCTCATTCTTGAGGAATTTGGAGATCTCATTTAGTGCTTGGCTTGTAAAAATTACTTCAGCATCATAATGGATTTCTTCATTATTACCAGGCTTCATAAAAGCAGGAAAAGATATGACTAAATGGTGTTATGTACATTAAAGTGTGTCACTCTTAAAATTGATTAATACTTAAAATGATTTTCCAGCACAATTTAAATTTTAGCACAGCTAATTTAGAGTATGTACACAGGTG
Source organism: Mixophyes fleayi (assembly GCF_038048845.1). Classification (NCBI taxonomy): domain Eukaryota; kingdom Metazoa; phylum Chordata; class Amphibia; order Anura; family Limnodynastidae; genus Mixophyes; species Mixophyes fleayi. The sequence goes on from NC_134409.1 coordinate 58,414,296, forward strand.
CTCTTGCTATGCACTGTACTATCTACCGAAGCAGCAAACAGGATCAATGTGGTGTCAAAACACTATATTGAATGCTGCACTCACATGGAAAATACAGTGTCAGTGTGTACTGGCATCATGTTTACTATATATTTCAATCAACTGTATTTTTTCAGCCAGTCAAATGGAGATGAACGCAGTGCTGTTGAAACATACAGCAGACACATAGAAAACACCAATGCATACAACCCATTAAAGGGATTGGACTGCCCCATTATTTACTACTAATGACTGGGAGAGACTGAATTAGTGGGCAATACTAGCTAAGAAGACATTATTTTTTTATAAACAGGACGGTTTTTACATTCGGTGAGAATTCAAAATATATATACTTCACATTCCTGTAGCAAATATAAAAATATGGTGTGTTTATTTATCAAATATAATATTTAGGAGGTTTAAGATAAAACACATTGTTTATTAGAAATGACCAGATAATAAACAAGTTAAAAATGTGGACAAAATGAGGATTATTTTACTAGGTAAAACACAGAAAAGAATGAGGATCTGCAGATGACTACATTTTTACATACCAAACCAAGTTTCTTGGCATTTTCCAAAATCATATTAAGATGTTCTTTTAAAAATGTGCTGCTCCTCTTCTGCTTTAAATTTTTAAAAAGAAAGACCATGTTATTTTTAGGAAATATTACCATACATCACTGTGCAAAATATAATAATAAAATAATGAAGTCCGCTTAAGAGCTCAGGTATCATAACACTTTGCTTGTGATCTAGAAAGGTCAGGAATCATTACATCTGGACTGTGCTGGGGGTTTTCACTACAGGCTGGAAGAAACATGTTGGGGAAACAGATCCCATTTGCTGCATTACACTTATTAGTAGCCATGGGGACCAGGGGTCTGATTCATTAAGCAAAGTTAAGCAAAAAATTGAGTAAGTTTTCTTACTCAAGTTTTCTGGACAAAACCATGTTGCAATGCAAGTGGTGCAAAGTAGTTTATTATTTTGCATATAAGAAAAATGCTGTCTGTTTTTTCCTGTAGAACACAAATACTTGATAGCTTATTTGTACATTGAAATTTAAAGTTGATCTAAGAGGACATGTACTATCCCAAATATAAATCTGCTGTCACATTTTAAATTTACCTCCTCCTCCAATGCAACATGGTTTTGCCTTACTTACATTTGCTTAACTTTCCTTAATCAGGCCCCTTGTGACTGGGATTTAGCCAGCAATGCCCTATATAGAAAACCAGCAACAGTCTTTAAACATAATATATATGAGAGGAAAATCTGTTCCTATTTTTCATACCCTCTAATATGACCAAAATACTAAGTACCTAGGAGCTCCAAAAACAATATACCCAATAATAGACAGTACATATACTGGTTTCAATATCGCCAGTTCAGGATGGCAATAGCACAGGATTTTACCAGCTGTGCAGTAGCCCCAACATTGTGTGGGGTTCGAAGAGTGCTAAAAAAACTCAAGTAAAAATAATTAAGAAAAAGTAGGACATTGGCGAGATTAGCACACTGGTGATCTGAATAAGTTCAGTAATATGTGAGCAGGCACAGATTAGCCACTGTACTCTGGTAAATTCACTTGAAATAAGAAAATTATATCATACACTTCTGTAAGCTGGAGGGGGGGGGGGAGACATATGACAGACAGACTTGTTATACCATGAACGTAATAGAGATAAGTACTGTGATGTATTACTAGCCTAAGTATGTAAAAACAGTGGGGCTTTCTCTAGCCAATGATGGCAGGAAAGACCTCGCCGCTACTTACTGTTAGGAGTGGGACACTGTTTTGACAGAAGAGGACCAAGGCATTTGCTCAAGACTCCTCTATGCCAAACTGAACTTTCCTTTAACTTACGGATTCTGGATTGAACAGAGGTGCGTAATAGTTCAGAGACTGGCTGCTTCGCAACATATTGTTGCATCTTTAACTCTTCCCCTGTGCATTTGTGAACTGGGCAAAGCCGAATTATACATGAGCAGAGCACTGTACACTGGCTGCCAGCCAGTATCACCGGGGAGCTGACCATGACTCAGCTGCTCCAGCGAAACTTCAATGGTAAATTGCAGCTTATAGGAAGTTTTCTATCACTATAACAAGCAACAATAAAAAACTAGTCATATCATACTTTTTGATAAATAGACCCCTCAATATAATGCTCTATAGACTGCTCAATCTGTATACCTTTTTGGTTCTTCTATAATGATACAAAAACTTGATGCAAAATGCTCTTGCAGTTACCTGTGATGAATTAATTGATGTGAAAGGTGTTTTTATTTAAACATATGTCAGCACAGGTAACTTAATTAATAAATTGAATGGGAAGTTTGATAAAAGAGCATTTTGTCACTTGGTAAAAGGTGTCAGTCACTTGAGAGTCTGCATTATTCCACTTATTTTCCATTATTTCCCATAATTAAATCGGCACATTTTTGCAATTTGAACATCCGGAGAGTTGGTGAAATGGGCCATGTTGGGAGGTATGGATATGCTATAATAGGATATACTATAATAGGTTGTTTAATAGTAATTCATGCTTGCACTGTAATACCTTCCAAATCATTCTCATTGATTGTGTGGCTGCATCATAATTCAGCATATCAGAGGGGTCAACAAAGTCTTCATCAGGGTCGGTATTTACAGTCCATATATAGGAGGATAGGATAGTTGTAAGCACCATTATTCGTATCTGTCAATAGAAACCAGAAATAAATAGACTAAGATATTGCAAACAGTAAGTTACATAATTAAGATCTCATGTGTTTATTTTCTCATGTAATTACAAGAGCAAAATAATCTCTGATATTAAGAACAGGGTTGTAAATAGATTAAATGTATTGCATAATGGATGCAGGGATAAATATCAAAGTAATTACCAAGACTCATATAAATCAATGTCTGTCACAATAAATCCTGCTTCCACAAACATACTGCCAAAAGATACCGAGAATTTTAAAAAGACGTCAGCAAATCATCAAGAAATCTGAAATGCAAATACTGCAAACAAAATCAATGGTTATATCTGATAATTATAAAATACGCTTATAAAAGTGTTCTTGTGAAAAATATGACTCAATTTAGTGTTTTAACATTTCTGGAAAGAAGACATAATAACAGAAATGTGCATGCCTTAAATAAGCTGTAAGAACACAAGTCTCTCTCTTCCAGAGACAGTTTACTCCTGGGACATAAACCAGCACGTTTGCAGCAGCTGCTGTGAGCAGATGAACATTTTTTACCGTTCTAAGAAAACAGCATTTCTATGTATGCAGTGTAAATATTGCAATAATGTTCTTGTACTTGCACTCCTATTATCTCAAAATGATGGAACAAGGGATAAAAAATGTCATAGGATAGTTGGTAAAAAAAGGAAATAGAACAGTTTTACACCAAATACATTTTATGTATGTAACAATCTGTGTTGTGATAATTTGCAATAATTGCAGATTTCAGTGTGATAAACAATATTTTAGATTTTAACACAGAATCACATACACACTATATGATTCAGCTGCCTGATAATTCACATGTTCTTCTGCAGTTAATGGATACACTGAACTGGAAATGAGGTTTCTAACTAACTGAAAGTTAAAAAATTAATTAAGCTACACTACCATGCTTACCCTGGTTACCATGGTTGCCTATAAAGCTATGAGACAATAGTATGCAGAGGTACTCACCTTCATACTGAGAGTTTTCTGTTCTATATGACTGCGAGATTAAATCTCTACTATTGCAGAGTCCGGAAGCAAACTGAAAGTGAAAGCTCTCCACTCTCTGGAACAACACTGCACTTTGCCTTGCAGAAATTGTATATGTTGTATTATTTGGTATGCAGTAAAAGTTAAAAGTAAAGGCCTCCTATGTGCATTGTGCTCTGCTTGTAGTTGTTGTTGTTATAGGGTCAGTGTAAATGGATGACCTGCCAGTGCCTGACAGGATGTGAGGTAGCTGGCTATGCCTGCTGGGAAGTTTGTGTTCTCAGGTCTGCATTCTAGTAATGTCATACTTGCCTTTTCTCCTGGAAGTTCTGTGAGGCTCCTGAATTTTGGGGAGTTCTCCCGGAGGAGCAGGCATCAGGGTTGCCAACTCTGCTTAGTGAAAAACAAGCCCAAATCTATCCTAAAAAGCCCCCAAAAAAGCCGAAATTACAGGGGACCATCCTTTTCTATAACACTAATTTCTACACTGAATCTCCATTTAGAAAACCTTTAAAAACACAAGAGGACACATTTATACACTGATATGGCAAATGAAAATGCAAATTTAGGACACTGGTATGTCTATACCACACAGTCCCATGATATAACAGTATAAAATAGGGCTCCTCTGAAAGCAGTCTTCTGACAAAGAAACAAAACAAAAAAAAGAGGAACTCAAGATAGGGGAAATCTATGAATACAATGACAATGGTGTCCAAGACTTCAATTTTTAACTTAAAATTTTAGAATGGTTAAAACTGGCCTTCACTCCAGAGACTCTCAAACCCTGCCAAGTACCCCTGCAGATCAAGTATTGAGAACATGTCAGGCAATTATTTGCCAAGGCAATTTAATTAAATTAATCTAGTGTTCAGAGACTCCTCAAAATATATCCTGCTGGGGGCACTTAAGGAAAGGGTGAAGAAACTAGGCTTTATACTTTTTTTGGTAACTTACAACATGATGTCTGGGAGGGAATGTAAGGAAGCAGACATTAGGTTAAGCAACTGTTTCCAGGACCTTAGAGGCAATGCTTCAGCTGCACAAAGCTGCAATTGTCACTGCCACTTGCACAACAAGCATTAGGCGGTTGGGAAGCACTATGAGCTATCCTCACCAGCACTTACGGGCGGAGGTCACATGCAGTAACATGGTGCCAGATTTCCCCACACACATTGACCTGATATTTATTACATATCTACTCTAGAGAGAGTTTGGCACCACCAGCAGTCACAGGTCTGCTACACACTCACACACATGTCCAGAAACAGTGGTAATATATCCACTCATAGGTGTCTGAGTCATATTAACCCATGAAATATACAATTTATGCAGTCAAACGTACACTGAACAAGGGCCGAAGGTCCAGAAGCATGAGCATAGGTGAAATAGATGTAAATGGTCATACAAAGCTTACAGAACAAATGAGGTCAAAAGTTTGTGCATATACAAGTGGGATATGTGTGTACATAATAATAAGGTCTCACATCCTGCCAAGTTATCAGGAATCCATGTCTCCAGTTATACATGCGGTGCTGGAGCTTCTGGGCCAGCTCTTCTCTGCCATGGGAACCAGAGAAGGCAGCGAGAAGACGGGAGGGGTGCACAGAACTGCTCGCTAACCAGTGTGTCCAAGCCCAAAAAGAAGCAACAAGCGGCAGCCTAAAAAACCCCGCAACTCTGGAAAAAAAGAAGCCCAATTCCGCTTGTTATAAGCGGAATTGGCAACTATGGCAGGCATCCTCCCGCATCCTTGTGGGGGCGGAGCTTAATGACATGACCTCACCATTAAGCCCCGCCCCGCTATACAATGCTGTGAATTACAGCATTATATAGCAAGGGAAGGTGCCTAAATGATGTGTTTCGCTGAGCCCCGCGCCCACACACACAGCTACAACCCGAATCCTCCTTTAAAAGGTTGCCAAGTATGAATAATGTATGTTATGCTGAGTAAACACATTTTGTTTTGATCCCGAGGGTTGTCTCTCCAGTCTTTCTATACCCACATCTACATGGTGACAGGAGTTGCCAGACAAGGCTTAAGGTCTCCGCCACATTAAACCTCTCATATTTGATGAAAACATCGCTGACAACTGACTCCAGTTCAGGACAGAATGAAAAGTATACTGCATCGTTGGGCTACCTGAAAAGTCAAAAAAAGGTACAAGCATAGACTTTACTAAATCTGGCTGATGCAGAGGCAGTAGATAAAGCAGACATATTTATCTATGAGGACCATGAAGTGATACTAAAAAAAAATTGAGGAGATGTATTACCCATAAAGAATGTAATAATGGACAGACATATATTTAATACCACAAACCAAAAGCGTGATGAAAATGTGCAATCATATGTGTCAACATGTCAACAAAGCTACTGTCACGAGCCACTGCAGTGCCTGAACTGCCACTACTCCCTGTCTTATTTTCACTATGATGACTGGGACGTCATTTCCCCTCTATCCCGGCCGTTGCCAGGGCAGGGGTCGGGACGCTCGTTTTTGACAGCGCCATGTCCTGGCATGTGGGGCAGCTGAGCGTGTGCACATTAGGGGGGCAACAGCCTATAGCCTAATTTATTAGCTATATCATTAATTAGGCAGCCTCTGTGGCCTATTATAATGCTGCCTTTCCTCCTCCCCTATTGATTACTATGGGTATTTAAGGCAGGGAGAGCTTAGCTTCCCTGCCGGTTATAGCGTTAGTGTGCTGCTGTTGGATACTTCCCCTGTCCTTAGATTGTTAATCTGTTGTGACTCTTGGTTTGTTTATTGGACTCTGCTTCTACACTTGTTCTCCTTTGACCTTGGCCTGTTTCCTGGATTCCTCTGCTTGCTGCCGGTATCGACCTGTGGGCTGTATAACAACCTTCCTTGCTTGCTTCTGACCCTCAACCCTGGCCTATCCCGGATATTAGCCTCCAGTATTCCGTTTACCTCCAGCTTGTACTGCTGTTATATTGATAAACCTTTACTACCCTAGAGCCTAAGTTATGGGGGCATCTGAGTACCTCCAAACAGCAACAGTTCTACGGGAAAAGCGGCTGCTAAAGAAGATCTCTAAAAGTTTGGTTCTAAAGGCTCATCTACTAGCCGTGGTCATAACAGCTACTAGCAAAAAAATTTGATTTTGGTGCCATCACCAATGAACTAATTAGAAACTGAATTGTTTGTAGTATTCATAATAATACTGTACGCGCAGTTATTGAGAGAAAATAATTTGACTTTAGAGACTGCCATTCACATCTGCATTCTTAAAGAACAGTCTGAGAGGAGTACAAGGGAATTAGGGAATAAAGCAGACGTATGTATTACGTTATGTATCCCTTTCGTGCCTGTTTTGTCCACCTCCCCTTAGGATGTAAGCTCGCATGAGCAGGGCTCCTCTCCCCTCCTGTCTTCATACCTACTCTTCTGCTCCGCCCTCACGCCATATGTTTGCCCAGAGTTTCTGAAGCATTGGTACTTTGTGTTTATTGTTCTGTAATGTTTTACCCTGTATGGTCTACTGTTTGTACTATGTAAGGCGCTGCGGAAACCTTGTGGAACCTAACAAATAAATGATAATAATAATAATAATAATAATAATAATAATAATATTAAACAGTCCACAGTACCACAATACATGCAATGCCAAAACTGAGGCGGGCACCACCCACCTACACGGCAAAAATGCTTGACTTTTAATAAACGTAACTCCTGTAATAAATGGAACCACTTTGCAAAATTCTGCAGATCCAAATACACAATGGCAACTAGAACGCCATGTGAAACACTGAGGGAAAGGCAGTCACATAGAGTCAATAATGTGGAAACCGAGTTCATATCAGAACCTGCCAATGAAATATATTGTGAGAGTGTAGATCTGGGGGTAAATGTATCAAGCTGCGATTTTGCATTCTCAGCAATTTTCTCGGGCTAGTTTAAACTCGCCGATGTACGTATTAAATGGCGACTTGATATAAAATTGCCAGTAAAGTGTCTCTGTCAAAATCACTACAAATCGCAGTCCCGACATTTTTGCCACTCTAGCTATACAAATCGCCAAATATATGAAGCTGCGATATTGCAAACAACCCAGAGTTTGAATTTTAAATCTCCAGATACAACACGCTGCTTTCTAGAGGCGAGTTTAGTGAACACATCACTGTTACACTGCTGGTCCATGTTAATATAACAGGAGGCACAATACAAGTTTAAATAAAGCATGTTTTTGGCTTTAGAGGGGCAAAAATGTTTAAAAATGATATTACTGGGGACAAATTATTTTATGAATAAATTAATTTTGCACAGTTGTCTAATTATTATTGTTTGTTTTATTATTATTATCTTGGTTTTCTATTTAATTACCAGTGGGACAGTAATTTTTCTCTCGTGGTGTGGGAACACTTAATATTTCCACATGGTGACATCATTTAAACTACATACTTGTGGCACTACAACATGCTGCATTTTATAGGCGTGATTAGCAAACACATCAGATATTTATCTATGCAGGCTAATGAGGACTATAAAAAGGGACCCAAATGACAATTACTCTGAGGGTGGTTGAAAATGAAGAGGTACCACCCGGAGCCTGAAGGCTGCAGCGAAGAGGACCAGGTAAGTTGCTATGTATGGGGGGAGCGGAGGTGATACACTGGGGCTGAGGGAGTGGGACCTTTACAAATGACTGGTGTCCTCTTAGCCCAGGGGGCTACATTGGCGTAATCCGGCCCTGGGGGCAATAGAACGTACCTTTTGTCTTTTGAAGTCCACATTCACGTGCCTTCATATATCTGGTGGTGTGCTTCTCTATGTTACAGGTAAGGTGGCTGATATGATGTTGTGGTGCTGTCTGCTGCATAATTTTGCCGTAAATCAAAGTATACCCCTAGTACCAGCAATATACTGTAACAAAGCAGGTGAGTTCTTTCCAGCAGCTGATATTCATAATACAGATGGGGGAAGGCAGGATAGAAAGGATCACCCAGACTTATTTTGTAGGTGAGATTTGTTTTTAAGTAAGTGTAATTGTTTCGCAATTACCATTTAACTTGTTTTTAATTTTTATCTATTCTTGTAGAACCAACATCATTATCAACATCATACGCACATGATTTTTTGGAAACGCCAATAACCTCATTTTAAGAGTATGTATATGTTTGTTGAATTAATCATTTAAGCATTATTGAAAGATAAAAAAAATATCATTATTGTACACAGTTTACCCAAGTAAACATCTTAAGGACAATTAACTTTGTTAACACCAGTGTGCATAAAGAAATTATTTATTTCCTAACTAAATTTAAATCAACATAAATAACAGAGTCTGCACAATCACACTTGTCTGTGTTGCAGAATCCAAAAAGACACTTTGACATTAATGCAAACAAAAAAAACATTAAATTGTTTATTTTGTTTCTTGGCTCTATTGGTCGATGCCCATTTTCCAATCCTGATCCTCCCACTGCGACGCAGAGGAGTAGTGAGCAAAGACAGGCTTGGGGTAGTGCTTACCGTGCTGCCAACTGATGATAAAGGCAGGTATCTGTGCCAATAATTGCCAACACACAGATATCAATTCCCGAACAGTTCACGCACAGCCCCTGTAAGATTATTTAATCCGGTGTTCAATTAGATAAGGTTGGCATCAATCTTTTCCAAGGAAGTAGACATCCATTGTTGATTGTCTTGCATATTCCACAGACGTCTGAAGTCTTTGCCGAGCTGTCGTTGAATTCCTCTCAGGGAATCCTGGTGAAATGCCACCAAATTCTCTTGACCCCTACTAAAATGTTGAATGGATTCAGCCAAATTTGGGAGTGATGCAGGTTGAGGTTGGGTGGGTGTTGAAGTTGGTGGGCTGGGTGTTGGTGAGCCTGCACAGACTCCTTAATTTCAAGGAATGATTGCATGGTCTCTAAGTTGATGACTACCTCACATTTTACGTGTGGTGTCTCCCCATTGGCCTCCATTACACCTTATGATGTTCCTTAGAAAACTTTTTTTTCTGCACATGTGATAACACCAATATATTTGCAGAATTGCCTAACCTCAGAAATACACCATGGGGTGATTCACCATCACCTGTCCTGCGGTTATTGTCATGCTGCACCAGGACTTTCATCCCAATTATCAAACAACAATTGAAACATCAAGTACAAACATGAGTACAAACTGTACTTACCTCAAAGCAGCTGTTCAACAAAAGAAGTTGTAACCGAGCAGCACATCATCTTCCACATTTATTCCAGGTCAAGCTGTCTGAATGCAAACTCCCTGTGCTATGATTAACCTGCCACTGTCCTCCGAGAATCCGCTCATCTCAACAGTTATTTGGCACAATTTGAGGGTGCCACCTATGATCGTAACTATTGCCACCTGCTGAGTGTGCCTGAGGAAGTTCCCCCAGCAACCAATTTAACTATGGTTGACCCAGAACTCACACTTCACAGGCTCAAGATCTGATGGGCCCATGACCATACGTTCAGACTATCACTTGACATGTCTGAATGCTCAGGTGGGCTTTTGGGAAATCAGCAACCAGTGACACTCCCTATCGTCACAAGGTCTGGTCGGGAGTCCAAGTCTAACCTGAGATTCCAGGACTATATAACTAAGTGGTAATTCTTCCATGTCCTTTTCTCCTATTAGTTTGCCACCCCATACAATCCCACTGCCATTTTAGGCCTAATCCATTACCATATCTTGAAGAGAAGGATGTAAACTTGTGGCCAGAAAGAGCCTAGCAGGATGTGAGGTAGTTTGCTATGCATGCTGGGAAGTTTCTGTTCTCTGTTCTGCATTCTAGTAATGTATGTTATGCTGAGTAAACATGTTATGTTTTACTCCTGAGAGTTGTCACTCCTTTCTGTCTACACCCACATATACAGACAAGCGTCATTTAGACCAGTATACCGCTTTCAACCAGTATACCACTTTCAGATTTCCTAATTGCCATGTGAGAGCCCGGACCAACATTGCTAGGCTGCATCCTCGGCTGGTGGGCGGTGCCTTAGGCAACACAACAATAATGTGCCGCCCAGCCAGAGCTCTACCCCTGTATCCGCACGGTCTTATCAAAGAGGAGAAGGAGTGAGAGCAAAGGAACAGTTTGTTGTGAGACACAGGCAGACACACAGAGACACAGAAGCAGCAGCAGCACACAGGGGAGACTTAAGAACTGAAGTGTTTTCCTACAGAGAAAGGGAAAAACAGCAGCAACGGAATGCCCCACTACCATCAGCCCCAAGGGAAAGAAGAAGCCTGTAAAGCTGGTCCACGGGGGAGAGCAGCATCGGCACAGCTCTCAGTGACCAGGAAGGAACAGGTAAGTGCTCTTTATCTGTGTGTGTGCCTCAGCATAGTTCCAGACCTCCACCCCTAGCTCCCATCCCTAGCCTCCTAACTCTTAGGCCAGCCATCCCAAGTCTCCTCTCCCTTAAGCTTAGTCCTAGGCCTCATCTATCTCCAGGCAGCAACTAGGCCTCATCCAGCCCCAGGAAACAACTAGGCCTCTCCCAGCCCCAGACAACAGCTAGGCCTCTCCCAACCCCAGGCAACAGCTAGGCCTCTCCCTGCCCCCAGGCAACAGCTAGGCCTCTCCCAGCTCCAGGCAACAGCTAGGCCTCTCCCAGCCCCAGGCAACAGCTAGGCCTCTCCCAGTCCCAGGTAGCAACTAGGTTTCACCCAGTCCCAGGCAGCCTCTAGCCTATTGCCCTTAGTGAGTGCATCTTATCGCCGTATTGTGTTTATATGTCGTATTGTGAATGTATACTGTACCGCCTCACTTTATCACTAATTGTTCACTTTGTTGCATTATTGCTGTGTGGTGCATCTCTTGTTTGCGGATCGAGCGCACAAGATAGTTGTCAGGGAAGGTGCGCAAGCGAGTGAGTTTAGATGCGTAGCAGCAGTAATGATAGGGACAGCCTAGATAGGGAGACTGTGTTCTGTTTACAGTCATTGGTTGGCAAACAATGACATTGGAAGACCCCGCGAGTGAGAACTCCCTGGAGTAGCAGGGACTGAGGAAGTCGTCGTAGTCGCTTCTGTGAGTATAGTCCAGCGAGGGCTGTTGCCCGTGGTGCACTCACCTTGCGGAACTGTTCTCCCTGTATTTCATCCCACCCTCTTCACAGCAAAATGAATGTCCGAATTACAAGACAAGGGGCTCTCTCCCCTGTTGTGTTCGGGTACTCGGAATTTCCCCCCTTTTCCACCCAGATGCCATCAAGGAGAGGGGAGACTCTCCTGAAGATAACCAGAGACTGACGCAGTGTCTCTCTGCAGATGAACTGCAGAGAGGTGTATAACTCTGGAACTGGACCGATGATGAGCAATGCTCTGCAGTGAAGCCACAGGTCTAGACTGTGAGGTAAGCTGAACCAATAGGGTGGTGAAGCGATGAGCTGCAGTAAGCAATAGCACTGAGATCCACACACGTGTATCATTCTGGAACTGGACAGATGACGAGCGATGCTCTGCACTGAAGCCACAGGTCTAGCCTGTGGGATAGGCTGAACCAATTGGGAGGTGAAGCAATGAGCTGCAGTAAGCGATAATACTGAGATCCACAAAAGTCTATAACTCTGGAACTGGACCGATGATGAGCGATGCCCTGCAGTGATGATGCTGAGAAGCATTGAACTGTACAGGTAATGCTGAGAAGCGGCGAGCTGCACAGGTATAGCTGGAATGAATGAGATGCACCGGTGTAGGCTGAGAAGCGGAGAGCTGCACCATAGGCATACTAAAATTGAAAAAACTAGAAAGTTGTATCTAAATCAGGTGTACATAAACTCCCTCAAGCAATAGGGTACCATAAATAAGGATATTACAACATAACTTTTATTTTCTTGAATAAATAAAAAGAAAATATAAAAATAGCGAAATATCAAAAAGTGAATAAAGTGAAAAATAATAAAATTCGATGGAAGCACTATCTATCCAGGATGATAGAGAACTGCAGGTAGGTTAGTCTATGAAAGTTAAGCTAATTGGGGCACCCATATAATGATGGGCCCCAAATAGCAAAGAATGCTCCTATATATCAGTTAGCTCCCCATATATAATTCTCTAGGACCAATTAAAGGGTTCGTGCTGACAATGGAGCATGCTAATCAAGAGATATAAGGGTAGCCAACTATCTAGCAGTAACTCTGTACTGACTAGAAGCTAGAGAAATCTGGAGTCCACAACTCAATGAGTCTTGATATAGACACAGGCAGATGTCTCTCTGAATACACACATAAGTCAGACAGCGCATATAGTCACTGCCTATGTAATATGCCAACCGCAGAGAGTGTATTGCCAACTGCCTGCCGTTAACGTCACTACCTCTAGATTAGAGAGCTAGTAATGGCAATAGTCTGCTACTATAGCACAATCAGCTCCCTATGCATAGCTAACTGGATTAATACCATCTGTATATACACTGAAAGTGAAGCAATGAGTTCATAAAGAAAGGTAATCTGGCTGTCTCTCTATTACTTCCCATGGACTGAAATTTCAAAGGAGTCCTGAATTCCCAGCACAGTATTTCCTAATATAGGCACAAGCAGTCATCTCAGGCGGTTTTTTCAACAGATAATGAGAAAAATACACAATTTGTCACTGTCTGGTTACGGTTTATAGATGACATCTCTATCATCTGGGAGGGAGATGTTGAGATCCTTAAAGAATTTATAAACCACCTGAACATCAATCAAATGAATCTAAAACTAACCTATGATGTTAGTTCTGAACAAGTGACTTTTTTAGATTTAACTATTTCCATTACTGCGTACAGAGAATTGACTACGGATATGTTTAGGAAAAAGACAGCGACAAATTATATTCTGCACACTTTAAGTTCTCACCTTCCCACAACCATTAAGAGCATTCCTAAAGGAGAATATTTACGCACGGAACGCAACTGTGGCGATCAAAACATTTTTCAGAAGCAAGCAAAGGAATTACGTACAAGACTTCTCAAAAGAGGCTATAGCAAAAATCTGATTAAGAATTCTTACAATGAAACAAGGAAAGTGGCGAGAGACAGATTGATTTTCCCAGAAAGATGTGTTATATCTGACAATGCACAAATAAGATTCACCAGCATGTTCAACAACCAATGGCATGGAATTCAGTCTATATTGCAAAAACATATACATGTACTGCAATCAGATGATGACCTCCAAGATGTGGTGGGAGATAGAACTCGCATGAGTTGGAGGAGGTCAAAAAATATTTGTGATATTTTAGTACATAGCCACTTCCAACCACAAAAGAGTATTATAACAGGAACCCTTAATAAAGTGACATGGTTTTTTCCCTGCGGTTAGTGCAAAGCATGCAAATTTACCAGAAAAATTAAAACTTTTAGGGATAGGTTCAATAAAAAACATACTATTAAGAGTTTCATAAATTGCGATGCCCAAGGAGTGATAAATTGTCTCACTTGTACTTGTGGCTTAAGCTATGTTGGGATGACTAGTAGACCTTTAAAGCAAACACTGTTGGAACACATTGGAAATATTTGCAATGCGGAACAAGATGTAAAAAAAATTTAGAACATTAACCACAGTTGCAAGACACTTCCTAAATGAACATAACAGTAATCTCACACATCTTACGGCATTTGGGATGGAAAAGTTAGGTATCAGAGGAGGAGATTTGAAACAAGAATTTTTAAGAAAAGAATCCAAAATGATATTTCTGATGGATACAGTACAGCAAAAAGGTCTCAATGAAAACAATAACTTCACAGTATTTCTTTAAAGACTAATTATTTTTATGTCTAGATGAATATAATTGATACTTATATCATCAAGAAACTTTTGTAATAAGGAATTTTCAAAGACATATCACATCTTAATATGAAGATACATATTATTTATCAACATCTAATAGTTCTTGCCCTGCTAATTAACAGTCTTTTATCATGTTATTACATAGGATATCTACTAATGAATGTTATATTAATCTTTGTAAATATAGAAAGAGGGATGATGGCGCCAAATCTAGTAGTGCTAACTGGTACAGAGCGTCCAGACAGTCAGTATTACTGTATACAGAAATATAAATACAGAGTGTTCAACATGTCAGGCTGGTGTAAACAGTATAAACCAATGTTCATATTCCTGATCATATGCCGAAATGCAGACAGAAGAAAGCAGAAAACAACGTTTCAGATGTATCCGTGACAATCAGTAGCAAGTGATAGGTGGCAACGTACCAAAAAGATATAAATAAACAGCTTATCTGTATCAGAGGTTCTTGGCAATGAGCTCCAGTCAGCTTCAAGAGGTCAGGAACAGACGTGTAGATATCTTATGTAGGTATATGGTAACTGGAACATCAGCCACAGCACAGTCACTGCTCACAAACTCCACTCATACGGTGTGTTAAGAGAGGAAAAAGCCATATAGTGTAGTACTTATGTGCAATAATTTATTCAGCATGTAGCATAATAAAATACACTCACAATATATAAAAGGTTTAAAAGCTTATCTGTTAATCCTGTGGACATAGGATACTGCTACACGATATAGATCACTGGGATGTATAAGAAGTAAACACCAATGGGCTCCACACAGAAGTTCTCAATGGGGTAACTTTTCAGGGATCAGGTAGACAGTCCAGCCTTATGTATACCAGGAATAGTGTATGTAGAACAGCCTCAACGCGTTTCGTCGTATAGACTTCGTCAGGAGTTATATTAATCTTATTTATATCTTTCACTTATTTGATTATATTGTAGTCTGATAACACTTTTGTTGTAATGTATTTCACAACTATATGAAATTGCACTACACAATTTATTTCGTATAATTTCACAGTAATCTTATGGGCTACAATCATTCAGTAAATTATTATGTTTATTGAGCTATTTCTCCATGCCCATTCATGTTTAATACACACAAGACATTATTGGGGGTTATCTTTTGTTTTATCTTTATTTTCAATATTTTTTACATTTTTCGTGTTTATTTGTCATGATTTTTGACACTAACATACTTGTCATTAGTCGAGTTTATATTTATTCACACGTTTATCTACACCCTTTTAGGATATTCACAGTTTATAATAAATATTATAACTTCCATTTGGTCATAGATATATGATCATATATAGTCTAGCTAGATCCTATATATTGAATATTGATGAGGACTGGGTGTTTTATCTTTAGAGAGATTCTCTATTCGCCTTTTATGAACCAAGGTTACATATTTAACTGTAACTTTATAGAATTTTCTCCAGAAGTTGTGTTGATTTATGGCAATCTATCCTTTTTGACATCATTCTGTCTAGATTATGCACGCATTAGCAGCTCTATACTATGTATTCACATCTGTATATATCAGCATCAATGAATAAGATCACGCCCGAACCAATGGTGTGTCTTGGTGGGCAGGTCTAATTATATACAATTAGATGGAGCTTTATAGAATTTGAGAACAATTAAGTCCTTTTAGAAGTCGTGTTGACCTATAGAGATGTTATCTTATATGACATTATTTTATCAGGGTTATATATGAATCGGTAGCTTTATATTGCAGTCTCATATTCACATATTAGTATGAATGGATGGGATCGCGTCTGGATCTATAGCGTTTCTTTAGGGGTGGGTCTAATTGGATTTATGGTCACAGTTCGAACTTTGTGTCAATTAATGACCGCAATGTTATGTACCATTGGTCAATTATTAGGTTGTCATGCAGTAGGTGTGTGTCTCCCTCTTTTCAGAAGTTGTATTGATTTATGGTGAGTTATTTTCTTTTCTTTTGACATCATTCTGTCCTGATTGTATATGATTTGGTAGCTCTAGATTATATACTTATACTCACATATCATCATGGATGAACAAGATTGCGTCCAGACTAACAGCATTATTTGGTGGGCGGGTCCAATTGTATATATATATATATATATATATATATATATACACAAGTTAACCCGTGCATGATACTCATGCATTCTAGTCAAATCAAGCTACTTAAGGTGTTATAAAGGTTCTTGTCATGCATTTGGGCCATAGCCCAGGCCTCCTCAGGGGAAGAGCGTTACTTCCCGACGTAAGCGCCCTTTTTTAACGTGGGTTTTGTCCACATGTCACCACCTCATCATTCTTCTCCATCACCTCATCCTTCATTTTCATCGCCACATCTATCCAGATGTCTATCCAGACACAGGGATCTCTCTCAGCGGTCCTGAGTATCACACTCCTCTCACTCTGTCACCCCCGGCAACCACCAACCACTCCCCACTGTCACCCCCGGCAACCACCAACCACTCCCAACTGTCACTTCTCCTTCAAGAAATATATATTTTTTTTTTTACATCTTTATAAACACTTTTAACAATTAACAAATTAAATTAACAAATTAAAAACATCTTAGTATACCAAATTTCAGCCCTTTCTGAATTTTTTTCCCACACACACTAAGAATTTAGTAGGTCAGTGTATAACTCCGCCCAGCAGGTGGCGCTGCAGCTTGGTTTTATTTTTTCCACACACACACACAAACACACACACACACAGACAGACTAACACACGCCACTAAGCATTTATATTATAGATATATATATATATAGATATATATATATACATATATATATATATATATATATATATATATATATATATATATATATATATATATATATAGATGGAGCTTTATAGAATTTGAGAACGATCAAGCTCTTTTTGAAGCTGTATTGATTCATAAACATGTTTTCTTATATATGACAATATCTTATCAGGATTACACATGAATTGACAGCTTTATACTACGGTCTTATATTCCCATACCAGTATGAATGAATGAGATCGCGCCTGGACCAATAGCATATCTTTAGGGTCGGGTCCAATTGGATTTATGGTTTTATAGGCTGAACTTTGTGTCAATCAATAATAGTAATATCATGTACTATTGGTTAAGTAGCATGATGTCATGTGGGTGTGTACCCTGGTGAGTATAATAAACCTGTCACGCATTGCCTTGATAAAGCATAGCGAAACGCGCATTGTCGTTGTCATTGTTAGCACCTTGATCCAGAGTATATTTCAGCAGGATTTCTATGTTACTTACTATAGGCTTCTTATATCCAGAGTTAGTGGAGCAAAAAACAGGCAGTCAGCAATACACCTCCCGTAATTGGTACATTACATGTAGCGAGCATGTGTACTGGTTTGATCATGTATGTCTAGGGAGATGACTGCTTGTGTCTTTATTAGGAAATACCATGGGAACTCCGGACTCCTATGAGAGTTCAGTGTATATACAGATGGAATTAATCCAGTTAGCTATGCATAGGGAGCTGATTGTCATATAGTAGCAGACTATTGCCATTACTAGCTCTCTAATCCAGAGGTAGTGGAGTTAACGGCAGGGAGTTAGCAATACACTCTCCGCGGTTGGCATATTACATAGGCAGTGACTATGCACGCTGTCTAACATATGTGTGTATTCAGAGAGAAATCTGCCTGTGTCTATATCAAGGCACATTGAGTTGTGGACTCCAGATTTCTCTAGCTTCTAGTCAGTACAGAGATACTACAAGATAGTTGGCTACCCTTATATCTCTTGATTAGCATGCTCCATTGTCAGCACGAACCCGTTAATTGTTCCTAGAGAATTATATATGGGGAGCTAACTGATATAGAGGAGCTTCCAGCGAATTTTATTATTTTTCACTTTTTGATATTTCGCTATTTTTATATTTTCTTTTTATTTATTCAAGAAAATAAAAGTTATGTTTTAAAATCCTTATTGAATATATTCCACTACTCGTGGAAGTTTATGTGCACCTGATTTAGATACAACTTTCTAGTTTTTTCAATTTTAGTTTGCTGTTCTTTGTTGTCCTTTGGTTGCACCCCTTATTTCTCTAATTAGAGGAGACTTGTAAAGAGTTGAATACAGGGTAGACTCCCAATAATCTATGCAATGGAATTCTCTCTATTTTGAGAACGCTGAGAAGTAGTAAGCAGCGATGAGCTGCACAGGTAATGCTGAGAGGCAGTAAGCAGCACTAGCCTCGATGTCAAGAACAACAAGAGTAGCTGAATGGAAGTCAGAGGAAATTATTCCAATCAGGTCGGGATACCTGATGATCTGACACCCATTAAATGGAGGAGGGTCCTTATAATGTGAACTGGCTGCAGATGGTCCAATCACTGCTAAGCAGAGGTAGCGCCTGCGCAGTACACTAGGCAAGATGGCACCCGATGGGAGAGGAACACCAAGCTGAACAGCAGATAGTGGTAACCAAGGGAAACCAAGGAACACAATGAACCACACGGGAACAAAACTCGTGCGATGTGTGATAATGTGAACTTAAAATAACATAGTAAATTCATAAAATTAAAAATTTAGCATGAAAGCCAGCAAAACTAAGTTTCTTGTGTTATTTCATTCATTGTTTTAGCCTGCACATAATCTGTCCAGCTCCACCGGCCAACCCTGTTCTCTCTCCATCCACTCCCCTTACTTATTGCCCACCCTTACTGTGGAAAAGATAAAAGTGTGCTATACCGAGTTCATCTGTGATCAATGCCCATAGATCCAAGCTTAAAATGTGATAATGAAGTGGATGTAAAAAGTAAGACTAGGTACACACCCAGAAGCTTTCAAACGATACAATATCGTTTGCAATTTTACCAACTAAAGTCCCGATCAGTCTGCAGATTCACCCGTACACACTATAACCAATTACCTTCAGATCTGTGCTCATAGCATCGGCTGCAAGTGACAGCTGTCTGGGTGTGGAAAAGATGTGTGCGTGGCTCAACAGGCATTTAGTGAGGAACCTGATACTCTGTGCTGTGCCATAATGTTCTGTTCTTGTGATGTTATTATATACTGCTCCGTGGGACAGATAACATTTGCCTAGCTCTGGTATTGCATACCCTCATAGCTGAGTGCTATGTGCTGTTCCAGTAACCTTCCAACCTCTCTGATAAACTCACTCATTAACTGCATCAGAATTTTGTACAAGAGATTTTTATTGGTCAATGCAAATGCATATTATGCATATAATATATCATATATATAAACATTATCATTACAGTTTAGTGTTAAACGCATCATAGAAATAGTGTCCACAAATGACATATATTACCTACATTTATTAAACTATACCTACGTAGATGCCTTTAACCAGAATGATAATTGTATTTTCAGCTTGCCACAAATATCTATATTATTGTCATTTTCAATTAGAACAACAGTATAACAACTATATACTTCTATGTGGTAATTAGGTGTTTGAAGATATTAAATATACATCTCAAACAATATATATTTTTTAGAATATATTGTACGTTACACTAACAAGTAAAAGTTAATCCTAACTGCCATCTAGTGGATATTTGTTGCAGCATTACTTCCTTATAGTAAACAAGAAAATTAAAACAATAAGGGACACATTTTTTAATCAACAGTTTTTTGTCTCGCAAAGATAACAGATGATTTTTAGTAAGCATTTACTAAAAAATCATCCCGTGACAGCGCATCAGATAGTAGGTTGTACTGGCGAAGATTTCACTTACCTTAAAAGCCCCGCTGTCTGTCTCTTCTCTCTGGATATTATGGCAAAGTTGCTTTGCGCATATGCGAAGAGACTCTTTGCGATAGTGACCGGAGGGGAGAGTAGGAATGCTGGGTTGAAAGATCCGAAGATCCCTCTAACGCAATGCTCTCCCGATAGAGTTCACTGGCTAATGCCATCTTCAGATAGCATTAGCTATTGCGGACAAGTTCCGAAAATCTTTGATAGAAATCTATGGGGACGTTTTTTGTGTATTATAATAGTGAGCAGAGAGGGCTGGCAAATTTTAGGCCGGGGGCCCAGTGACCAAGCCCAAGATAGCCCACTATGGGACCAGCTTGGGGGCAGATGTCTCCCTGCCCCCTGATTGTAAGGTCACAGCAGATATCTCCGATATCTATTGCAGTTCTATAGTTATAAATAACTACCATATTTAAAAATACAGTTATCTCCTGAAAAAACTGCAGTATGGTAATTATTGAAGGCTAAAGTGACCTTAATAAATAGGCCCCTAAAGCACCAGTGCTATGGATACATTGGAAAAATACATATACCATAAATACGCTATATGAACAAAAGGATTTGGCCACACCTGTTAATTATTGAATTGAGGTGTTTCAATCAGACCAGTTGCCAGAGGTGTAAAAAGTCAAGCTGGATATTCCACAGGCAACTGTAAGTGATATTATTAGAAAGTGTAAGCATTTAGGAACAACAGCAACTCAGCCACAAAGCGAAAGGCCCCATAAAATCACAGAGCGGGGTCAAAGACTGCTAAGGAGCATGGTTCGTAAAAGTCGCCAACCATAGATGAAGAGTTCTGAATTTCCACTGGCATTAATGAAAGCACAAAAACTGTGCAGCGGGAGCTTAATGGAATGGGTTTCCATGGCAGAGCAGCTGCGTGCAAGCCTCACATCACCAAGTCCAATGTCAAATGTCGGATGGAATAGTGTAAAGCACACCAACACTAGACTGTGGAGCAGTGGAAACATGTTCTGTGGAGTGCCGAATAACGCTTCTCTATTTGGCAATCAAATGGGCGAATCTGGATTTGGCAGATGCGGGGGAGTGTTACCTGCCTGACTGCATCATGTCAATTGTGAAGTTTGGTGGAGGATGGCTAATGGTGTGGGGTTTTTCTTCAGGGTTTGGGCTAGACCCCTTATCTCCAGTGAAGGGCAATGTTAATGCTGCAGCATACGGAGTCATTTTGGACAATGCTATGCTTCCAACTTTGTGACAACAGTTTGGGGAAGCCCTTTTCTTTTCCAACATGACTGTGCCACAGTGCACAAAGCAAGGACTACAAAGACATGATTAGATGAGTTCGGTGTTGAAGAACTTGCCGGGCCCGCACAGATCCCTGATCTCAATCCCATCGAACACCTTTGGGATGAACTAGAATGGAGATTGCGAGCCAGGTCTTCCTGCCCAACATCAGTGCCTGATCTCATAAATACTCTACAGAATGAATGGGCACAAATTCCCACAGAAACACTCCAACATCTTGTGGAAAGCCTTCCAAGAAGAGTGCAAACTGTTATTGCCGCAAAAGGGGGACCGACTCCATATTAAAGTATATGTATGTGAATACAATGTCATTACAGTCCCTGTTGGTGTAATGGTCATAACTCTGAATACCTTTGTCCATATAGTATATATTGGAAGAAAACATGTAAAGGATTTGAAAACTCTAAATAAAACCTAATACCACTTTAATGGTAGGCTTTGCAATTCATCTCAAGAAATTGGCTTGAGGTGTGTAGGTGTGTGTGTATGTATATATATATATATATATATATATATATATATATATATATATATATATATATACAGTCAAGTCCATAAATATTGGGACATTGACACAATTCTCATATTTTGGGCTCTATACACTACCACAATGGATTTGAAATGAAACTAACAAGATGTGCTTTAACTGCAGACTTTGATCTTTAATTTGAGGGTATTTACATCCAAATCAGGTGAATGGCGTAGGAATTACAAAACTTTCTATATGTGCCTCCCACTTTTTAAGGGACCAAAAGTAATGGGACAATTGACTCAGAATCTATTGATATGTGTGGGCTATTCCCTCGTTATTTCATCATCAATTAAGCAGGTAAAAGGCCTGGAGTTGATTCTAGGTGTGACATTTGCATTTGGAATCTGTTGCTGTCGACTCTCAATATGAGATCCAAGGAGCTGCAAGAAGCAAGCCATCATTAGGGTGAAAAATCAAAACAAACCCATCAGAGAGATAGCAAAAACATTAGGTGTGGCCAAATCAACTGTTTGGAATATTCTTAAAAAGAAAGAACGCATCGGAGAGCTCAGCAACACCAAAAGACCCGGAAGAACATGGAAAACAACTGTGGTGGATGACAGAAGAATTTTTTCCCTGGTGAAAAAAAAAACCCTTCACAACAGTTGGCCAAATCAAGAACACTCTCCAGGAGGTAAGTGTATATGTGTCAAAGTCAACAATCAAGAGAAGACTTCACAAGTGTGAATATAGAGGGTTCACCACAAGATGTAAACCATTTGTGAGCCACAAATACAGGAAGACCAGATTAGAGTTTGGCAAACAATATCTAAAAAAGCCATGACAGTTCTGGAACAGCATCCTATGGACAGATGAGACAAAGATCAACTTGTACCAGAGTGATGGGAAGAGAAGAGTATGGAGAAGGAAAGGAACTGCTCATGATCCAAAACATACCACCTCATCAGTGAAGCATGGTTGTGGTAGTGTCATGGCGTGGGCATGTATGGCTGCCAATGGAACTGGTTCCCTTGTATTTATTGATGATGTGACTGCTGACAAAAGCAGCAGGATGAATTCTGAAGTGTTTCGGGCAATATTATCTGCTCATATTCAGTCAAATACTTCAGAACTCATTGGACGGCGCTTCACAGTGCAGATGGACAATGACCCAAAGCATAGTGCAAAAGCAAACAAAGAGTTTTTTAAGGCTAACAAGTGGAATATTATGCAATGGCCAAGTCAATCACCTGACCTGAATCCGATTGAGCATGTATTTCACTTGATGAAGACAAAACTGAAGGGAAAATGCCCCAAACAAGCAGTAGAGGCCTGGCAGAGCATCACTAGGGATGAAACCCAGTGTCTGGTGATGTCTATGCATTCCAGACTTCAGGCTGTAATTGACTGCAAAGGATTTGCAACAAAGTATTAAAAAGTGAAAGTTTGATGTAGGATTGTTTAGTATGTCCCATTACTTTTGGTCCCTTAAAAAGTGGGAGGCACATATAGAAACCGCTGTAAATCCTACACGTTTCACCGGATTTGGATGTAAATTCACACAAATTAAAGCTGAAAGTCTACAGTTAAACCACATCTTGTTTGTTTCATTTCAAATCCGTTGTGGTGGTGTATAGAGACCAAAATATGAGAATTGTGTTGATGTCCCAATATTTATGGACTTGTCTGTATATAACGTATATGTATATATGTATGTACATGTATATATATGTGTGTGTATATATATATATATATATATATATATATATATATATATATATATTAGAGATGCTCACTGACCCCCGTGTTTTGGTTTTGGTTTTGGATCTGGATTACCATCATGTCTTGGTTTTGGTTTTGCCAAACCGCAATTGCGTGTTTTGGTTTTGGTTTTGTTTTGCAATTTGTTAAAAAAATTAAATTTTTTTCTCCTAAAATAACATAATTTAGGTATTATTTTGTACCTACATTATTATTAACCTCACTAACACTAATTTCCAGTAATTTCCATTCAATTTTGACCACCTCCTAGGTCACAATATGATTTTCATACACTTTCAATGAAAAATTGCTGCAGTTCTTGCCAGTGATAAGAAAAAGGCCATTGTCATGCCTGGGCATAAGACCAAAAATCCACCTCTTAAGTGTGAAATTATTTTACACAAATTATGACAACAGTTGTCTAGCCATTTGTAGCATTTTCAAAGCCACACTCAGTAGAGGTAGGGATCTTAACCATCTGGGATCCTCATCCATGTTATGTCATTTTTCAGCGAGTTCTTGGAAAGCTGTTGGGAAAATGAGAAACTTAGGTTAAAAAAAAATAACAACAAGCAGTCCAGTATCATCTGCCTCCCTTCTCTCATCTACATCCCAGCACCTGCAATCTACCCCCCCAACACCTTCATCATCAATATCCCCAGAACCAATAATTTACAGTTAAACAATCCTTTGCAAGAGGAAGCAAGTATGAAATCTGTCACCCAGTCGCAAAGCGGATCACAGACGCCATAAGGACTATGCTAGTATTAGATCTGCGTCCAATGTCCATTATTAATGCAGCTGGTTTTAGACAGTTATTTGAGGTGTTCTGTCCCTATTACCAAATTCCATGATGACACCATTTTACTAGAAAAGCTATTCTTCACCAGAAAGTTCTTAAAAATGTAATCATTGGGCTACAAAATGACATTCTACCCACTGTACACTTGACCACAGATATGTGGGCAAGCGGAACTGGGCAAAGTATAGATTATATGACTGTGACAGACCACTGGGTTGGTCATTCGCCTTCACCAGCAGGGACAGCAGCAGCATGTACCCAAGCACGTCACATTTTTCAGAAGTAGGCTACTCTGTGTATCATCAGCTTCACTAAGAGGCATACAGCTGACAATCTGTTCCAAAAAGTAAGGGACTGGGACTAAAAATCAGCCCTGG
Source organism: Mixophyes fleayi (assembly GCF_038048845.1). NCBI lineage: Eukaryota > Metazoa > Chordata > Amphibia > Anura > Limnodynastidae > Mixophyes > Mixophyes fleayi. The sequence goes on from NC_134409.1 coordinate 58,439,249, forward strand.
CATTTCAAGCATACAGGCCCATCTCTGTTGATGAGCATGAAAAAACTGTGTGCCGCCAAGTGCGTGGCCACATTATGTTGGGGGCATGGTCAACATGGGGCATTGATACATACATTATAATAAAACATTACATTTATCAGGCACTCCCTATCATGCCACCCCCCCCACCCCAGAAACACATTACAACAACCCCAGTCCACTGTTCTTATCTATGCTTCTGATGCTGCTGACATCCATCAGAGTGGGAACATCCTGTAGAGTGAGCAGGGAATCTCTTAGTCTCACAAGATTAATAAATCTCATGAGACTTAGAGCTCCTCGGCTTGCTCTGCGGGCTGTGTCCTATCCAGGGACTGGGAGTAGCTATCTGCTCCCTCCTGCTAACCAGAGCTAGATTTAGGCTCAGGAGGCCTGTCGTGAACATAGAAAGCTTACAGTTATTTATAAGGGATAATTCATAACTGCAATGTAAATGGGTTGTATAAAATTAATCCATTGATAAATTAGTGTAAAAGTAAAAGACGCAGAGTCTGATGGAATTGTGTTTGATGGCTTTTTACATCCCAGTGTGAGGAGATAAGCCTGCCCCTTTTAGCAGCTTCCAGGATTTTCGCTTTAGACACTTGAATAGACTTTGTGGTGCCAATCACAGCTGGAGATCCTAGTAGGCAGCATGTGAAAGCCTATACAGGTATATAGAAATATGACCTTCAAAGGAAAATGTTGTCATAGTTCATATTTTGGGAAATCTGGATGCCACTCCGTACTGAGGGGCAAAAACCACACAATGGTCTTAAAACATAGATACCAACTACACAGGGAACAACCATAGTCACATGTATTTCAGGATGAGATTGGATATTGTTGTAATCTCATCATATTTGTTATTTAAACGTGCGGGAGATTATGACCGGTTTATTGAGGGGGGTGTTATTTCTCTGAGATATATCTGTGAAGAATTACCAACAGGTCAAAACTTAGGAATAGTTTGAACAAACTTGAGGTGACACCCAGGGGACATTTCCTCCCCCACATTAGCATTCACACTGCCCCTGTGAATGCCGTCCCATTTGAGTTTGCTTAAAAATGTTAAAATGTTCTGAAGGAAAAACTGTCAGACTTTTGGGGAAATCAAGTTACATTGATAAGCTGTCCATCTTCTTAGCCAATTCCCCTTGGCCAGAATGCAACTCATGTAAGTGCAAATATGAATGTAATCCTTTTTATTTTAAACTGTTTTTGCTTGTTATGTCAAATTTATTAATTGTTTATTAATTATTTTTCTTTATATCTGAATGCCCTGTACTTTTTGTATATTAAATCTATAATTTAATAAGTTGCGTCCTTGATACTCTAAAGAATCCATTAGCCTATTAGAAGAGACTGCTCGTCCAAGTTAACCCTTGGAATGCCAGTGTGTGATTTGTTTATACATTTGATTAACAAGCTGTGTGTGCTTGTATTTACATTTGTGTAACAGTCTGGAGGTGTGAAGAGTTAACCCTGTGTGTGCTAGTGTGGGTCTTGTTAGTTTGTGGATAACTAGAAGCATGTGTACCAGTGTGGGACAGTATATGGGGGTCCTATTGCCCGTACCCAATAGGTGGTGGCTGAACCTTGAAGTGTCTGGGGGTGTGAGAGCGCTGTGTTTGGGGGGGATTCCGTAGGTCTAGAACCTGTGTGATAGGTGAGAGAGACTGCGGACTGAAATCGTGTGTGACCTCATACAGCAAACACCCCAAAGTCACGGCAGCTGGGAGCGTGTTCGTGACAGGGGCCTAGGCACTTAAGACAGGGGGCTGCTATGATGTAATATGGTTATTAGACACATTTTAAACAAATACATAGGCGATACTGTGAACACTACTGTTAGGTGCACACAGTTCTGCCTTCACAAGCAGTACAATGTGAAGTAGGACATACCTCCCAACTGTCCTTGCAGTCAGACCAAATCCTGACTAAGCGGGACAGTCACCCACCAAATTCAGGATAGTTGGCAGACTGTCCTGCTCTCTCTTACCTGTCTTGTCATTGTCACCATTTATGGCTGCTGGTGTCTTTAGATCAGTTGCTGCTTGTCTGGATCCTGGAATGTTGGGGGACCCTATTTGGAAAAAAAAAATGGGTACATGAAAGTTAGAAAACTCCAAACAGCACCGGTGTTAACTCAATATAGCACCCACGTTATAAAATTAGGCCTCACTCCAGCCCCAACATTAAAATAATAGTATTCCCATTTAATAAATAAATCTATTTCCCTCCCTCCAAACAACCTCAGCAAGAAATTTAAATAGCGTTTATGTTTAATAAAAATAACCATTTCCCACAACCATCCCAGACATTAAATAATTCATAATCACATTTAACAAATAGACCTCATTTTCCCCAAACAGCCCCACATTCACTTAATAGCACACATTATAGTCATATACTGTCCCACACACACATTGGCCATTTTTATTTTCCCCCTCCTACAACCATTGCCTCCCTTGCAGACATTTTCAATCACCCCCTCTTCCCTCTGCAGACATTTTCAATCACCCCCTCTTCCCCCTGCAGACATTTTCACTCACCCCTCCTTCCACCTGCAGACATTTTCACTCACTCCCCCTTCCCCCTGCAGACATTTTCACTCATCCCCCCTTCCCCCTGCATTTTCACTCACCCCCCCATCCCCCTGCAGACATTTTCAGTCCCTCTCCTCCCCTGCAGACATTTATTGCCCCTTTCCCCCCCTGCAGACATTTATTGCCCCTCTCCCCCCCCTGCACACATATTCTGTTTCTCTCCCCCCCCTGCACACATATTCGGTTCCTCTCCCCCCTGCACACTTATTCGGTTCCTCTCCCCCCCACTGCACACATATTCCGTTTCTCTCCCCCCCCTCCCTGCACACATATTCTGTTTCTCTGATCCACCCCCTCCCTGCACACATATTGCATTTCTCTGCCCCCCCTCCCTGCACACATATTCCGTTTCTCTGCCCCCCCTGCCTGCACACATATTCCGTTTCTCTGCCCCCCCCTCCCTGCACACATATTCTGTCTCTCTCCCCCCCTCCCTGCACACATATTCCATTTCTCTGCCCCCCCTCCCTGCACACATATTCCGTCTCTCTCCCCCTCCCTCCCTGCACACATATTCCGTTTCTCTGCCCCCCCCTCCCTGCACACATATTCCATTTCTCTGCCCCCCCTCCCTGCACACATATTCCGTTTCTCTGCCCCCCCTCCCTGCAAACATATTCAGTTTCGCTGCCCCCTCCCCCTCCCTGCACACATATTCCGTTTCTCTGCCCCAGCCTCCCTGAACACATATTCCGTTTCTCTGCCCCCCTCCCTGCACACATATTCTGTTTCTCTGCCCCCCCTCCCTGCACACATATTCCGTTTCTCTGCCCCCCCTCCCTGCACACATATTCCCTTTCTCTGCCCCCCCTCCCTGCACACATATTCCGTTTCTCTGCCCCCCCCTCCCTGCACACATATTCCGTTTCTCTGCCCCCTCTCCCTGCAAACATATTCTGTTTCTCTACCCCCCCCCTCCCTGCACACATATTCCGTTTCTCTGCCCCCCCTACCTGCACACATATTCCGTTTCTCTACCCCCCTCCCTGCACACATATTCCGTTTCTCTGCCCCCCCCTCCCTGCACACATATTCCGTTTGTCTCCCCCTGCACACATATTCCGTTTTTCTGCCCCTCCTCCCTGCACATATTCCGTTTCTCTGCCCCCCCCTCCCTGCACACATATTCCGTTGGTCTTCCCCTGCACACATATTCCGTTTCTCTACACTTACCTCAGCACTGACAGCAGCCTCCGGAAATCCACTGCAGCTAGTCCTAAGCGGCTGCGAACTTGAAGCGCTACACAAAAAAAATATTATTTTTTTTTATATACTCGGGGGATCGCAGGGAGCCAGACCGGCCCACACTGCCATCGGCCCTTCTGGCATTTGCCAGAAGAGCCAGATGACTAGTCCAGCCCTGGATGTCTTTGAAAGATGGCTAATCCTGCTTGGACTCTCCTGAGGATATGTCATTTCTGATGATGACCCCAATATTGTTCAAGCATTACAGCGGGGTTGAATTCCATCACATTTCCTGTTTTACACACACAATCAACTTGGTGTTACAGAACTTTTAAAAAATGACATGCAGGGGATGCTGTTTGTGTCTGTAAAAATTTAGGAGCAATTTCAGTTTTCTGCAACAGCATGTAGGAGAATGCAGCAGCTGCAAGAATACTAGCATTTGAGAGGAATGTACTTTAGTCCAGCGAAGTAGTCACCTGTGAAGAGAGTGCAGACATGGTTAGCTTGAGTCAAGTGATTGCCTTAATAATACATTTTCACAAGGAGCTACAGAAATTTAACGTGTGACATAAAACTAAGTAAATGTGCTAACTATATTTTAATTGTGGACGAAAAACTTAATTAGCTTCGCAAGGATCCAAGACCTATCGACATCTTGTTTAGACGTCTTCTCCTTCAGTTTCTCAGGCAACTGCTTGTTGCACAAAAAAATTGCTTTCCCATGACACCCAGTGGTGATGCAGATGATTCCGCACAACATTTAGATATTTGCTCTGCTGTAAAAGAATTGGGAAAAAATCGTGACAGCTCTGCCCTAAAATGAACTACTAATTCCATTTTGAAGGACATTATCGGCAATTACATCATAGTACACAGACTTCTATGATGGTGGGATGAATTAGTATTGTTTGAAGAAGATTAGCACTGAACCCTGCCACCTCTCCTGTTTCTGAGTGAGCTATGGTACAATAAAATGTAACTGCAGATTTGCACCAAGATTGTCAGCCCTATTATTTCTATTTCAGCAATTACAATTAGCAATGGAGCAATGGATCTCTTCTCTTTGGGTGTTACCTATATAACGCAGTAGAATTTACCTGCAAATTTTACAGACAAGCCTGCTTGTCTTCCTCTTCATCAATGACTCTTAGCAATTGAGCACTCGACTTTGGGTGTATATTACACCCAAACCGTATTAGTGCAAAGTAGGAAAAATACAGTTTAATCCCTGATAGGCTCTCCACCATCCTTTGCATGTTAATAGTAGGATTGGTTGCAGTTATGGGCAAGGTCACACATTTTTTTGTCAAATCCTTCAAACCAGCCCAGATGTCAAACTGTTGTGGTCTGCCACCTGCGTCATCTCTGCTTGTGTTTGGAAAGTGCAAATTGGTGCCAGAACCTCACTTGCCAGAACTGCTGCCACTGGTGCCACCCTGCTGCCACTGGCGCAGGACTTACACAATCAACCACATCCTCATCAGCGCCCTTGTCGGCTACCCAAATCTCCCCCTCATCCTCTTCTAATTCCAAAGTATCATCCTCACTTGGTGTATCAACAGCTGCACTCCGGTTGTTCAGGCACACATCAGCAGAACTGCTGAAAGGCCCCTTCTTTATGGGTACACTAACAGAATGCTCACGATTAGACATACCAATGTTGGATGGACTCTCCACAGGGATTGGTATAATTTCTGATTCAGAGCAAACATTATCCTCTAATGCCTTACTGTTATCTTGCAGCTCGGCTTTGACGCGTAACAGTAGTTGTGCACCACTTGCAGGCTCGGTAACATTTTTTGATCTTCCACTAATAGAGAAAGGTGAAAGCCTCATTCTCTCTTTGCCACTGCGTGTGTAGAATGGCATGTTGCCAATTTTTTTTTCATCGGCAGTTAACTTTTCCTCAGTTACACTTCTTTTTCGCTTCAACACTGTAAATTTTTTTGGGGTGTGTGTTTTTTTGCCTGATTTCAAAAGACTGTGTAGTTTGACATCGCCTTTCCCAGATGATGTACTGGGAACACTACCATCAGGACTGGTGACAGAACCTGGTTGCTGATTCTGCTCATATGTGGACTGCTTTGAATCCATTATGAGGCCGAAGCACTTGTAGTGCTACAATTTTTTTAGATACTGTTGACAAATATGACTTTTGACAGCCAGAAAAATGAATGCAAAAGAATGGTGGACACCCCAAAAGCACTTGGAGTGCTAAATATTATTTTTTTTAGACTGCTGACAAATAGAACTTTTGACAGCCAGAAAAAATAATGCAAAAGAATGGAGGACACCCCAAAAGCACTTGGAGTGCTAAATATTATTTTTTTAGACTGCTGACAAACAGAACTTTTGACAGCCAGAAAAATGAATGCAGAAGAATGGGGGACACCCCAAAAGCACTTGGAGTGCTAAATATTATTTTTTTAGACTGCTGACAAATAGGACTTTTGACAGCCAGAAAAATTAAAGCAAAATAATGGGGAACACCCCAAAAGCACTTGGAGTGCCTCTTACTGCTGTAACAACTGGTATTAAGATTAGAATGGTATTGAATAGAAACAATAATGTGTCCAATTACTGCTCTGTCCCTGCGCTGATATAGCCAGTGTGACCTAACCCTGCTTTCTCCCTCTGTCAAATGCGATGGATTGCTGTAGAGGCTGGTATTTATGCTTTTTAAATCTCGCGAGAACCGAGTTCAGAAATACGAATACGTCACGATGACGTTTTGCTTCGATTTCAAATCCGAATGGGCGGGAGAGTACAGAGCGTGCTCGGCTTGGTACTCGGATAGGCTAAATTCGGATGAATTCGGATCTCGGGGAACCGAGCCCGCCCATCTCTAATATATATATATATATATATATATATATATATATATATATATATATATATATATATGTATATGTGTGTATATGTATATATGCATGTTTTATATATATATATATATATATATATATATATGTATATATATATATATATATATATATATATATGTATATATATTTTGCAAACTGGAGAAATGGCATTTTGAAGTTCCTAGAGTACCTTTCCTAGGCTATATTGTATCTCATAAAGGGTTACTAATGAATCCTGAGAAGGTGGAAGCTATCCTCACGTGGCCTCAACAATTGGGCCTAACGGTGATCCAATGCTAATTGCTATCGACAGTTTATTAAGAATTTCTCTTCTCTCATTGCTCCCATCACTTCTCTCACCCGCAAGATGAACATTCTAAATTTTAGCCTTCTCAGGCTATTATGGCATTTTAGTCTCTGTAAAGTGCTTTTTCTTCAGCCCGCTTTTTAGCACAGCCAGATGTATCGAAGCCCTTTTTCCTGGACATAGATGCTTCTTCAGTGGAAATTTGGGGCCACCCTGTCTCAAAAAGATTCCACTGGGAAAAACAATCCTTGAGTGAGGAAGATTTTGGCATAGGAGACAAAGAATTACTGGTGATCAAAGCTGTTCTGTAGGAAGGGTGCCGTCTTCTGGAGGGGGTCAAACAGTCACAGTATTCACAGACTATAAGAACCTCACTTATCTTCAATCCACATCAAGCTCATTGGTCATTATTCTTTGCCCATTCTGACCTTTCAACTTGGTACTATAGAATTCGAAAGCTGACGTTCTCGCTTGTACTTTTGATATTTCTGACCTCCAATCCACTTCAGATCCCATGCTTTATCCTACCAATATAATTGCTGTTACAGGAACCACCTCTAAGACCCCTCCTGTGGGGTGCTCCTATTTGAGTCCTAACCTGCATACTAAGGCACTCAAATATGTTCATAATTCCAAGCTTGCTAGTATGAAGAAAACATTTTCTCTGCTTTCTAGGTATTATTGGTGGCCTATCATTGACTTGGATGTGCAGCAAAATATCCAGGCCTGTGATGTTTGTGCCCGCAATAAAGTTCTCCAATAGCTACTTTCTGAACCCTTGCTTCCACTACCCATTCCGGATAGACCATGGTCAAGTATTTTGATGGACTTCATTACTGAATTGCCAGATAGTCATGGTATTAATAGCATCTGGGTAATAGTAGACCAATTCTCCAAGATGGCACACTTTATTCCTCTCAAAAGACTTCCTCCGGTGTCTGCCCTGGCAACCCTTTTTATTAAAGAGATTTTTCGTATAAACAGGTGCCCTCGTGAAATCATCCCTGATCAATGTGTTCAATTAATTTCCCAATTCTGACTGGCATTCTGCAAGGATTTGTAAATCACCCTCAATTTTTTCTCAGTTTATCACCACAAACAAAGAGAGTGTACCAAGAAGTTACTCCTCTGAAAATCAATTTTACTGGCGCTGTCTGCTCCAATATCCTCATATGGGTTGATCTCGGTTAGTCTGACCTTTCTATTCAGCTTGCAGCTTCACCAGTGACTGACATTGAGGGCCGTGACCTGCACATTCCACGCAGCTAAGTCTGTACCTCCTTGTGGGATTTCCTGGTGAACACCGTGGGTGTGTTGGACTCTGCACCTCTTTGCTCAGTTGCACTAGCTACTGATAAGCAGTTGCTATAAATTTCCTTGAGAATGTGACAGATGCCTTTAGGGAGTCATGGATTGCATTAGGAGAGTCAGGTTGAATTTGAAAATTGGATGCTGGACTATGTATTACTACGTATTAATAATGAGGAAATTAATGATGAAAGTGTTGACGGTGAAGATTGCATGAGGTGGCTATCCTTTTGGCTGCTGGCTGATGAATAAACTCACTGCATATGATGTACCAGGGAGGAGGTGCTTAGATGATCAATGTCCCTACCTCTACTTATTGTGGAATCACAAAGGCTATGATTTCTTTGCAAATGTTATCTTTGTGGGGATAAAAATATTTCCTAACACAAGAGGGGCTTTGTTTGGTCTTATGCATGACATAGTGCTTATCATGAGCATGAGATGGTACCACAGATGGCTGCCTGACTTTGACATCCCCCTCAATATCTTGTTCAAGTACAACATATTCATCATTATTAGATCCACAATTATCCCATTCATCTTCAATTTCTATGTCTAAATCATCATCATTGCTACTCTACCCCACATCTCCAGATGGTTGAGAAATTTTACAGTGATTAGAACCTGAAACGTCACATATAACACTCATGAATACCCTCCTTAGACTCTCCTCAGGGTTCTGTGAATGCCCAAGTTGTTCTTCGACCTAAGTGTTTTTTCATGCACTGATGTGGCTTATTAGGAGGTGACAGAACTACGCTCCAAGCGAAAAGGTGATGCATAAGAAGTTAAGAAAGATAGATTACCATGTTGGGCTCTCTCTTTTGCAATGGGCATTCTAGAATGTGTAAGAGCAGCAGCAGGACCCCTACTAGCAAAAAGTGAGCATTGTTTGAGCCTTTTCTTGTCACTACAGGTGGTGTATGGAATGTTAGCTATTTTCATTTTTTTTGACAAATCAGAAAGTTTTCTCCTAATCCGTACATAAAGAAGTTGTTTGAGATTGACAAACAGTGTTTGGGTTTTGAGCACACTTTATTACACTTGCTTCCTGCATGACTTTTTTTACTAGTAGAGGTTGAAAAAGTACTACTAAAACAGTTACTGGTACTGGGATGCTCCTGATCTGTAGACTGATCCATGGTTGACAAGAGAAGTAAAGCTTCTTGAAGTTGGAAGCACCAAAACAACAGTACAAAAACAGTGCAAAACATTACACCTTTAAACGCATCATGCGCCACCCCTGCAAGCACTCCTAGCAGGTCTCTCATCATTGTGGACTAAATTGTTCTCCCCTGGTCAGGAGGCACTGAGTGCACAAGTACTCAGCAGCAAGGCCGTGCAATAAAAAATATTGCAGAGCCACATCCACCTGAGAAGCCTAGCAAAGAGGGCTACTTCTGGCCCAGAAGCTACAATCAAAATTACAGACACATCGAGCCAGCCAGCCCTGCAAGCTAATTACCAGGGGGAAAGATGCATTCTGCTCAGTAATGGCTCACACAATGCCCAGGGTAGTATACTCAAAAGCGACCTGCCCGCCATGAAACCTAGGCAACCCCAATTCAACCGCCACCCAATAGGGAAAAGACCCTGTAGGACCAAATTAGCAATCCAACTGGAACTAACCTGCCAGGCCAGGTGGCGCACCAATTGCTACCAATATAGGCCCTAACATGACTGCCCAAGCTGCCTCCATGCTACCAAAACAGACCTGTAGATAGACTAACCTGGCAAATACAAAATCAATTGTGTAGTTATCCAAATGCACTCCAAGGATATGTTGTGAAAACTTAATAAGGAAGAAAGTACTACTTCCGAAAAAGGCTCTCCGTGGTTCAGTATTTTAGTACCCTATAACAAGATTAGTTAAAGAATCTACCGTAAGCCGAACTAAAGGGCTATAAAAGGTAACTTTGCCTACATGTCAAAAAAATTCTTAATAGAAAAAGGTGGAGATTTATAAAACAAGAAAAGTGGGGTATATTTACTGTGGTTTTGAAAAAGTGGAGAAGTTGCTTATAGCAACCAATCAGATTCTAGCTGTTATTTTGTAGAAGGTACTAAATAAATGATAACTAGAATCTGATTCCTTGCTATAGGTAACATCTCCACTTTTTCAAACCCGCAGTTTAGTAAATATATCCCAGAACGTATCGGGGGATAGTCATTGTGACACATAATATGCCTATCAGTTAAAGGCAGTGCGCTCATTTGTAAGTGCCATTCGTGCGCAGGAAACATATATACACTATTTATTGCCATGTCACCATGCGTACATTCAGGAAATTAATATTAAAAACACTCCTCATTCATGCAATCCTGCTTACATCTTCCAAATCAATGAGAGGTGTATTCAATAACAAGAGCAAGTAATGGCGTCCCTTAGAAAAAAGTTTTATTTTCTGAGTGAGGCTACGGAGGTCAGTACATAAGCCCCAATGACCCAGGGAGTGAATGTCAAAAAGGACTAAAGCAATCCACGTCACTCATTGCATTCCCCAGATCCATTCCTTCAAACCTCAAATGGGAGGTCACTAAGACTAAATAGTGAAGTCTGTCAGACAGCATCTGTATGAATTACCAGCAGCATGTATTTAAGGGAAACAATAACCAATGTAAAAATAGATCAGAAAGACCACCTTTAAGCTTACTTGCCATGCCCACACCAGGACAGTATATGATGTACTTTAGATTACTATATTGAAATTTTTTATTTTTCATTACCTTTTATTATTTTTAATATTATTTTTTTTATGTTGGTTTGTTAGTTTATTCTAGTTAGTACATAATAAAGCCATGTCCCACGCCTGGGGACAGGTTCCAGGTTTATGTGTAAATATGTAACTATCGCCATGGCATAGTGAGGTCTCATATTAAACTAAAAGGACGCAGAATGAAGACTACTCTCAAGCAGTTACGACTGGCCGTGCATCCGGACACCCAGGCCCGGCGCTCCCATTAGGCAAGGTTAGGCACTTGCCTAGGGTGCCGGGCTCTGGAGGGCGCCTGGAGGGCGCCACAGATTAAAAATTTCTTTAAAACTGTGCGGCGACCGCTGACCATACCTTTCACGGCCGCCGCACAGCATTCAGATACATCCACAGGGAGGGGGGGAGGGACTATTGATCATCACCAGCGCCGCCTCTCTGCTCTGTCTCCTCCCCTCCACTCACTGACATCATCATCACGGCCCGACAGTGTCAGTGAGTGGAGGGAAGCAGACGGAGCAGAGGGGAGGCAAGTTAAGGTAAGAAAAGACGGGGGGGGGGGGCGCTGATTTTGAAAATGGGGCGGGGGGCATGGGGCGCCGATTTTGAAAATGTGCCTAGGGCGCCAAGGACCCTAGCACCGGCCCTGCGGACACCAGCACCCTATCCCCCCCCAGGCGACCAAGCCCACGTAACGACCACTATAGAGCCATTAAAATACAGACGGATGTCCCTGCCAAAAGTCGTCCGATCAACTCATGCTGTCACTTGTCCGCCATTCGGTGTGACCAACTGCTAGCGCCAATCCTCAGCCAACTAACTGGAGCTTGCTAGCACCGTGGCAAGCAGGGAAGCATGCAAGACAGCATGGACAGAATATATATTATACTTACCTAATTAGATGGGAAGTGCCTCAGAGCCAAAATGGCCGTGGCAAATTAGGAGCTGCAGATATGCCATCGCCAGCATGTCCCTTGCCTGAGCCCATTAGGGTGTGCCTAACCGCAGGGCCATCTTTTCCATTGGGCACGATGGGCATATATATCTACAACTATATCTATATCTATCTAGCTAGCTATCTATAAATAAATATATATATATATATATATATATATGTGTATCTCTCTCTCTTTCTCTCTCTCAATGTGTATATATATATATATATATATATATATATGTAGGGGCCCCGGTGCACTGCCTTGCCTGGGGGCCCATAATGTTGTTAAGATGGCCCTGCCTAACCGTGTCAGTGAGTTTCCTGTATATGTAAGCTGTCTCTATAAAATGCTACAAAGATGGTTAGCAAGACTCGGCTTTGACAACATTGGCAGCGCCCCTAGAATATGTAATTGAGTACCATTCACTGGTCAGGGGCTAATTCAGGATTGAAGAGGAGATGCTACAAGTGTACGGGGTGTGCAACAGAAAAAGTCCCAGACATATTCTGGAAATGAGGGTCTAATTCCTAGTCAACTGAGTAGTAAACCCTAGGCTGCCTGTGCCCCCGGGGCCAGAGCTGATGGTGTCAGACAAGACTTAGAACAAATCATGAGATGGTCACAGCCGACTTGCCGTGTGGGACATTGTCATCAGGGGTCCCAATTACCATTCTATGGATTGCGCCAGACCCACTATATGCACCCATCGTAACAATACCTCACGAATCTATAACAATACTTTGGATACGGCCAGGGGCCTCCCAATATCCCCATGAGCGCCCCTACTAATATCGACAACGCTATCGACAATGCTATGCCCCCCAGCAAAGTTTGGGGGACATGACTTCTGTTAGGGCTTTCCAGGGGAACCAGGTGGTAGGGTGAAAAATAGGGAACAAATGGAAGCAAGGTTGGAGTAGATTAGGGGGTGGGGGGGCAGGTGATGAATCTAGCAAAGCGTGGGTGAGGTGGCAAAAACACCAAGACACAAACTAAATACAGAAAATTTGGGGTTGGAGAGACAGCGACAGATCAAGATAAGGGAAAGAGGAAAGAACAGAGGGGCCCAAAGAAAAGGCAATGAGAAGATACATTAGGGACATAGAGACAAATAGGAGGGGGCACAGAGCACTTGTCCCAACAATGTCCAGGATCCTAGAGGCAGATTCCTGCTCCACTCATCACTTTTATTAACTGACCCTTAGCATTCCCCCAGTGACACACTAATGGTGTACTCCCATACCCTGCTAGATTTTTAACCTTTAGGGAGGTGCACTTTAGCCATGAACACAACCTTGATTTATAATTTCCCTTGTGCTTAATCCATCCGTCAGTTTTTATTTCCAGCAGACTGTAAATAAACTCTTTCTGCAGTAAAATCACAGTTATTTCAATATAGATTTCCTCTTTCACTCTGTCCAACTCTATACAAGCAGCCTAATGAGCTCAGAATTGCAGAAACATAAATGGGAGTGAGGGCTATATATAGAAGATATCGATCCAAAATTCGCAAGATCTTACATTTTAATGGAAATTACATTTTGCGGCATTTTCAGATCTGAATTTGGCACAAGAAACTGAGAAACTGAGTTATGACTTGGTTCGACTCCGTACCCCAAAGTTCGGATTTCTCAGAATCTGAACCGCTCATCTCCACTATAGTAAGCAATAGAATGTTGCCCATTGCATCAGGCGTGCCCAGATATTCCCCAATGGTATCCAACAGGAGGTTGGTTGATCTTAAGAGGAGCCACACGTTTTTGTCCCAATTCCCCTCAAGGCTGGTTTCACATTATTATGGGGACTTCAAGCCCAGCCTGGCATAAACTGGTGCTGGTTACCACTTTTGCAGGGGCCACAATGCTTGTCCCACTTCTTTATCAATAACCAGCCCAGGCTATAGTATTGGCACTGGTTACTTATTTTTTGGTGTTGTTATCAATATATATGGCATGTAAAATAAATGGGAAAATGAAGCTGTTTGCCTGCAAGGAGTTCATAACAAGCTGTAGGCTTAGTGGAGCGAAGATTTATAGATTTCTAATCGCTTCCTAGGCGTGTGTAATTGTCTCATTTAGATTTGGCTGTTCACCTCCCATCCTAAGGAAGTCTAAATGAATTCCCTATACTCCAATTTAATTTTCCCATTACATATATGCTGATATACCTCACTTTTGATTGCATTAGGGAATAGAGATTAGAGACCCCTACATCATTGCCCTATTATAAGAGATGTATTGCTAGATTTAGATGGGACACCCATAACTATTGTCAGTATATTTTTACAGGGGGTGATAGGATATATTAGTGGGATCAACAGGGGTGAAATAAGAACTCAATCTGGGGGTTCATGAAATCAATCTAATGAATCAATTTAATTTCCAAAGTCTCAATCTTAGCTCTGTGCTTTTAATGCACACAGCAACATTCTGAACAATAATATCTGATCTTTAACTTCACTTTGATTATTTGTTATAATTTCAATATATGTGCTGTCACATTGTGTTCTACAAAGAGTGGTTTTACAGGCCTACAGAATATTTTATGAGCTTGCTCTAAGAAAAACTTTATAATTTTGGAAAAATTGACAAGTTTGAGCCATAGTGTAGTATCCCAGATCATGTAAAAGTGACACCAAAACACCATGAGCCTGATTTAGAGATGTCCAACTATGGCTTTTAGAAATGAGCCTTGCTGAACATGCATGCATAGTAAAATGAGCAACTTCACTTGCAGGCCCCTTATGGGTAGAGTGGTAGAATGGAGCATGCAAGTTTAGTAGAAAAGGCAGTTCACTGTAACTAAACCCCCTACAAATACAGCCTAGTTAGATTCCTATGGAGTATAAATATTGCAGGTCCCAAAGGCCTGCTGTAAAGATACATGCACAACATCAGCATATGTTTTTGCTGTGTAAAAACAAATACATTCTAAGAAATTGTGTGGCCCCCTAAAATAAGCAACTAGTACAAGTGCTATATCCTAGGCCCGTTACCGCTAAAGCAGAGGGATAACGAGCATGTGGTCCTGCTGCAAAACTGGTAACCAGCAACAGGATGAGCCAGTATCGGAAGGTCTCACTATATCAGGAAGACCTGCAGCTTGGATTCCCATTATCCTAATGTGAAACCAGTCCCAGCACAGGGCTGAAATACCTAGGGGGATCAAACCAGTGAAATATGTGTGGAGGACTTACCTGGATGGGGTCGTCGTCCGTCTTCGGGCGGCGGTGGTCCCCTCTGTTCGGCCGGGGCGGTGTGCCAATCAGGGCTCACCTCCCGGCCGTTTGAAGTTACGCAGCGGCGGGCCAATCAGGACCCGCCAAGTCATCGCGTAGCGTCGCGTCGACTCTACAAGATGACGTCAGCGCGTCGCCGACTTTTTTTGGTTCGTCGGCGGAGAGAGAAGGAGCAGGATGTGTCGCGGAGAGCTGCGGGATCAAGATCAGAAGCCAAGAAGCCAGCGGAGACCAGCAGTGGCGGCAAAAGGGGAATGAGTCCAGGAGAAGCTCCCCGAAGACAGCACCAGGTAAGGCTCTTGCCGGGGAACATCTCTTTCCGGGCCCATGCCCGCAGCACATCTGCTGAACTCGGGCACTAGGCCCGTGGCCACGGTCGGGCACAAGGCCCATGCAGCAGTAAATTACGGGCGCAAGGCCCAGGGAACTAGGCACTAGGCCCTTATGAAGTAGTGGGCCAGTAGGCCATATACTTGTAAAAGGGCACAAGGCCCTGTTAGTTACCTAGGTAGGGGGCGTAAGGGCCCCAGGTGCGAGGGCACAAGGCCCTTAGGTAGCTAGTGGCCTAGAGGCCATAGGAAGGTCACAAGGCCTGAGTAGGGGGCTGATAGCCCATAGGTTGAGGAAGGGCACAAGGCCCTAGTAGTTAGAGAGGGAGGCCTCAAGGCCTAAGTAGGCAGGGGCTAGTGCCCCTAGGTAGCAGGGCATAAGGCCCTAGTTAGTGGGCTCAGAGCCCTGAGTTAGAGAGGGGGCTAAGGCCCATAAAGAGAGCACAAGGCTCTGTATGTAGCTGGGCAGAGAGGCCCATGGTGTGAAGGGCAGAAGGCCCTGGTGGTGTGTTAGAGGCATGAGAGCCTTGTGAGTGTAGGCGCGGTCCTGTGTAAGGTGAGCACACAGAGTTAGGAGGTACAGTAGAGTGGAGGCTCCTGTGGTGCTGTAGCAACCGGCTGCTTGGCTAGCAGCTGTGTGCTCTGGTGAGTAGCGTACAAAGTACTGTATACTGCATTTATTTTGTCTGTGCGGCAAGTATTGTTTGTATTACGGTATTTTGGGGTGTGCTACACAATTGTGTCCAGGGGCAAGACGTCAGGCCCCCATTAAAGGTAGGCTCTTGTTTCCTGTGTTTTCCTGTGCTAACCCGTGCTGTGGGGACAGGTGTAGTTACCAGCTTACACATAGTCAGGGAAGAACACGCGTAGTTTTCCCGTCCCTTAGGTCCCTGGGGTCACGCTGGTTCCCAGAGGAGGTGACTGAGTGAGTCGTGGCAGTGCAGCACACCTTGAGGCAGTTCCAGGGGCGGCCTGTGGTTCTGGTTGAGGGTCCCCAAGCCCGAGTTCCGTGCAGGTCATCCTGTGGTTCCGGGTGTAAGGATACGTGTTCGATACCCGAGTACAGGCAGTCGGGCGGTTCAGTTTCGATCGGCTGTTCCGTGCGGCAGTCGGCCCGCGGGTTAGTGTGCTGTTCCAGCGAGCCTCAGTCGGGCCGGGTTCAGCCGGTCCTTAGGGTCCGTGGGTGACCCCATAGTAAGGAGACAGTCTCCTTGGTTAGACCTGGGTGAGGGGGCTAGGAACCGCCCTCCGGTATAGTCCGTGAACACCGGCTGGTGTTCCCCGTAGTGGTTAGTGAGCAGTTCCGTTAGTGCACCACACCTAGTTAGTCATAGTTGTTTGACTTAGTTGCATTGCCGACCATTAGAGCGTTGTTAGGGTCGGGTCGCTGTTGTAGTCAGTTTAGTTTTGTGGGTGCCCATCTTAGTCTCACTGAGAGCGCAGAGGGAGGCTGTGTGTTCCTTGTCATCCGCAGGTGTCGGGGAGGTGCAGGAGAACCAGATCGGAAGTGGGAGTGTCCCGGTGAGTATCACGCTTGATTCCCCCTTTCGGTTAGGCCCTCACCGGGAGGTGTGCGAGGTACTTGAGGCGGGACTAGTCCTGGTCTCAAGTGCCTGTAGTCCCCCGCTCCTTGGCCAGAGCAAAGTGAGGAGGCGGCAAGTGGGCTTGGACTGAGAGTGTCCTTGTTTGTTGCCGTATTCTCGGACAGCCCTTTCCTGGTAGGCTCGGTTTAACTCTGTTTCTCCTCTTAGGTGTTATTCGTGAGCGTACAGAGAACTTCCTGATCCGGGACCGAGGTAGAATCCAGTCATCCACGCGAATCGTTGTAAGTCTTTAGGTACTAGGAGTTAGTCGCCCTGTGAGGCACATCTCCTCTCAGGACCTTACATATGTATGCCCTCCATGGACAACCATCCCTGTTCTTAATAGCACTGTGGCACATCCTGTAGGACCTGGTGCTGTGGTTGCCAGGGTAACAGTCCAAAGTGAACGATTATGTACTATTGTGGGACTATTTATTTCCACAATGTACAAAAAGTATTTTAATTAAAACAAATACAGTTCCCCCTACACACACCTTTACTTTTTTATACAACCCCTAAATACATATGGAATCTTTTATCATTGTTAATGAAGTAGAATTCTAGAAGAGCTCATATGTCAGTAATATAAGTTGTGACTTTGGGCCTCAGACATTAAGGACATTAAGGAAAAAAAGGAGTAAATATTCTCCAGGACAAACCATGTTACAATGCAAGGGTTGCAAATTAGTTTATTATTTTTTTTTTAAGTTACATACTGGCTGTATTGTCATGTAGCACACAAATACTTGATAGCATTATTAATCTAGGACATTATTACCACCACATGCTAGGAAAGCAAAAACAAAAAGACTGCAGCGCCATTTATGTTCACCAGTAGTTTTAGAACATTCTCATTCCTTGAAACACTTTGAGTTACATGAATAAAGCAGCTTTAGCAGTTTTATTCTGCAAGGTCTCCAGTGTTTTACATATCGAGGAAGCAATGTTTCGGTATACTTTAACATCTATTTTATCAATGTCTGTTTTTTCTATGAATCAGACTAACATTAGACTGGAATCTGTAACAGTCCAGACTTCTAACTATACTGGAAATAGCAGTTTAAAAATATCCTATACCAGTGGTTCCCAAACTTTTGCAGTTCGCGGCACCCTTAGAGTCTCCATAATTTTTTCAAGGCACCCCTCCAAAATAATTATCGAGCAGTCCTGTTTTAGAAGTAGTTGGGTCAAAAAAAACGTAATAAGTATTTAGGTCAGGACAGACAGGGCCGCCGAGAGGGGGGGGGGGAGTGGGTACATTTTACCCGGGCCCGGCCATGCCGGGGGGCCCGAACCGGGCCCTCTCCGCTAATTTAATATTTTATTTTATTATTTTTTTATTTTCTTTTTTGCGATTTTTTTTCCCCGCGAGGGGGGAAGGGGGGGAGGGTATTCGTTGGTGGGTGGAGCTGGAAGAAAAAAAAAAACCGATACTCACGTGATCGCGCAGCGCCGTGTCCCTCCTCTCCTCTTCTCCATTCACACTGACTGCCGGGCGTGACGTCATCAAGTCACGCCCGTCAGTCAGTGAGGAGCGCCGCAGCCAGCATGAAGAAAGAAGACAGAAGAGGAGACAGAAGAGAAGAAAAGAAAGGAAAGAAGTTGACAAAAGTTAAGTAAAGAAACGGAGAGGCAAGGGGAGGAAAACAGAGAGGGACAGTACTATAAAGAAAGGGGAGAGAGAAACAGAGGAGGAAAAAAAGCAAAGAGCCACAGAGGAATAAAAAAAAAAGTGGGAGAGAGGAACAGAGGAGAAAAAAAGGAGAGAGGAACAGAGGAGAAAAAAAGGTGGGAAAGAGGAACTGTGGAGGAAAAAAAAGTGGGAAAGAGGAACAGAGGAGGAAAAAAAAGTGGGAGAGAGGAACAGAGGAGAAAAAAAAAGTGGGAAAGAGGAACAGTGGAGGAAAAAAAAGTGGGAAAGAGCAACAGAGGAGGAAAAAATAGTGGGAAAGAAGAACAGAGGAGAAAAAAAGTGGGAAAGAGGAACAGAGGAGGAAAAAAAGTGGGAAAGAGGAACAGTGGAGGAAAAAATAGTGGGAAAGAGGAACAGAGGAGAAAAAAAAGTGGGAAAGAGAAATAGAGGAGGAAAAAAGTGGGAAAGAGGAACAGAGGAGGAAAAAAATGTGGGAGAGAGGAACAGAGGAGAAAAAAAAGTGGGAAAGAGGAACAGAGGAGGAAAAAAGTGGGAAAGAGGAACAGAGGAGAAATAAAGGTTTCGGGACTATTGAATGTTGGGGTGAGTTTAGGGAGAATGAGGTCTATTTATTAAATGTGACTATGAATTATTTAATGGCAGTGATGGTTGCAAGAAATAGGTACTGCTGGGGCTGTTTGCAGGAAGGAAAATAGGTTTATTTATTAAATGCGAATAGTATTATTTTAAAGTTGGGGCTGGAGGAAGGCCTAATTATTAATCGTGAGTGCTATTGATTTAACGCCGGGGCTGGCTGTAATTTTCTAAATGTAGCCATTTTTTTTTCAAAATAGGTCCTTCAGCAGTCCTGGATCTGGACAAGCCACAACTAAAGAAAGCAGCAGCCACAGGTGGAGAAACTGAGAAGAACAGGTAGGAGAGAGCAGCACAGTGTGTGAAATGTGTGATTCTAGTATGGACAATGGCAATTTTTGGTGAATGTTCTGCCCAATGTAAGGTGTAGGCCAAGACTGAACTGTTTGTGTACACACTGCATTCTTTGTATACTACACTGTGGTGGTAGATGTCCTGAAAGTCAGGAGTGCTTGAACATATGTGACGCTCCTGCGAATTGAGAGTCTAGTGATTTTGATGCTAGCCACGCCCCAATGGCGCATTTGCCACGCCCCCAAATGCATGACCACAGCTCCGAAAAATTTTGCACCGCCGTTAGGCTAGCCACGCCCCAACGGCGCATTGCCAGGCCCCTGAATGTAGTACTAAACACCAAAACGGCGGCGCAAATTTTTTTTGGGGCTTACTCGACTATGAGGGGGGGGGGGCATGAATTTGTTGTACCCGGGCCCTGAATTTCTCTTGGCAGCCCTGAGGACAGAAATACTTATTTAGTTGTATGCAAAAATATAAAGCATAGATCTAAGGAAAAAATATTATTTTTATATATTTTTTTTTATTATATTTCTGTCAAAGAATAATTGACAACTAACTCACACTGTGACCTCCTTCATCTCCACACACAGTTTGGATGTAAATCTGTCTTTTTATCTGTCATAGTTATATAGTAAATTTGATTTGAAAATGTTATTGTTATGTACTTAACGGGTTTAAAAATTATTCTTTATCATATGACTTAGATTAATTGATCATATTATCACTGATATTGATCAGTGATTACTTTTTGCTCTGGGTGCACTTGCTGTGTTCTCCATTGGATGATTGTGTTAGAAATGATTTTCCGTTAAACATCACAAATAGTGGCTGCACATATGCAGTGTGGCTTGCCAGATTGCCAGTGGCAAAGATCTGTGAGAGATAGGCATTGCTGACCAATGCAGAGGACAAGACTGTAAAATGGCAAGGTGTGTCAAGGTCACAAGGTTAGAGGGAGGAGTCAAGGTAGGTTATAAAGGAGCCAAAGTGGCGCATTGTGAGGTACAAAATGTTGAAAGTAGGCATTTTATTAGATATACTTGTGTGCCATGCATAGTGCAGAACCAGTACGATAAAGCAGTGAATAGTTAGCACATATGTTGTGGCAAGTAAAGAATTACTCTGCATGTATTTACAATACGCACAATATACAGTTCAGAATAACAGATCCAGAGTCACAATATGCAGCCTCCCTCCTGCAATATATAGTGCAATGCTACCAACCCAACAGTAATGTACAAAATAGGGCATAACATGAACAGTAACATTACTAGCAGGATAGCTGCTTCCCTGCTCTACGTCACATATAAAGAAATAATGTCACTGGCTTCAAAGTTGCTGCCACTGGTAATGTGTGACTCAGAATCACCAGAAGAGTGCTGTGTATAGTATACAAAAAAATGTGCCTAGGCGGGAAAATCTCATGGGATGCACAGTGAAAAAGTGCCATCCATTTCAGTAAAATATCATCATCATCATCACCATTTATTTATATAGTGCCACTAATTCCACATTGCTGTACAGAGAACTCATTCACATCAGTCCTTGCCCCATTGGAGCTTACAGTCTAAATTCCCTAATATAGACACATACAGAGAGGGAAACACTAGGGTCAATTTTGATAGCAGCCAATTAACCTAACATTATGTTTTTGGAGTGTGGGAGGAAACCGGAGCACCCGGAGGAAACCCACGCAAACACAGGGAGAACATACAAACTCCACACAGATAAGGCCATGGTTGGGAATCGAACTCATAACCCCAGTGCTGTAAGGCAGAAGTGCTAACCACTAGGCCACTGTGCTGCCCAGTGTTACACCTAAAATACTGCTCGGTTTAGCCTATTTATGGCTTAGAATATTGATGAAAGTGAGGGCTCATTGGAACTGCCTGCTGCAATTGTGTGTATAGTACGTATGAAAGTTTTGTTACATTTTCAGAGTGTACCTGGAAATATGCTTCTCCTCTAAAGTGCAACATGGAAGCAAAAAACGAGTTCCATGAAAAGTACAAGGCTAGAACACCACAAGCTCCGACCTTGTGCACAACAGTGTAGAAATGGCCATGTTCCTTTACTGTATAGCAAGGAACAACTCTAAAAAGGACCTTCACGATCTTCTGGAATTATCTATCTCTGCAAAAACTAATGTTGTTACTTCATTGCTTCACAAAAACCAGGCCCAATGTTGCACCTACCCAATGCTTGCATTTAATGATCTCCTACCAGGGCCGGACTGGCCATCTGGCACTTCTGGCAAATGCCAGAAGGGCCGATGGTTAAATGGGCCGGGGCAAGCAGTGTTTAAAAAAAAGAAAAAAAAAAAAAGGACTTTTTTTCCCTCCAGCAGGTGGCGCACCGCACCCCCTGGGGGGAGGGGGGGGGGAGAGTTACAGGGGGCACGGTCCAGGAACTGGGCACCCATTTTAAAAAGTGAAGGAGCCGGCGTTCCAGTGCCAAGTACATGGCAGGGTGGAACTAAATGCTGCTGAGGACCGCCTGCAGTGTCTGAAGGAGGAAGCCTGGAGCATACAACAGGCAAGGTAACTTAAAAAAAAGAGGACTGTAATATACTGCACAAAAACCATCTGGAAATGGCATTCTTTTTATATATGAGCAAACACTAAAGAATAGAATTAACTGATTAGCTCATTTTTATAATGGTTATTTAACACTGAACTCATTGATATATTTAGATATTGAAATATACAGTTATATCTATTTTGCTTTACTTTATAAGTCAGAATAAACTTGTTATTGATATTGATCATTATGAAGTTATTGGTCTCCAGTATTTAAAGCTGTATATGATCTGTATAATCCGTCAGGGTTGTTTGTAAACTGGGGTTAGTTATATTCTTAAAATGTTGGTTTTAGAGCTGCACTACCACCCAGGGTTGCTATATGTATATTTTTGTTTTTGGGGCTCTGCCAGTTCTGTAAAACACACTAGATGCTGAAGACACAGTCAGTCAGGGTGACAGCATAGGTGGCAACAGCAGGACCACCTCCATTCCTCTGCCCAAAGGATTGCACAATGCCATATATAGACAGTGCACAGCCTTATTGTATACATACAATGTGCACCCTCTAACCCCACCTCTATACCCTTTGTGTTTGTGTCTCTTTGTCTTCGCATTGTGGGTGTCTGTCCTTTCCTTCGCCCCCTTTATGTGTCTGTCACTTTTTGCCCCTATTATCATATGTATCTCCTCACCTTTTTCTACCATTTCCCAGTATCTATTTTTCCCCTGTGTAACCATGTCCAATGCCACCTCTCACTCCCGCCTACAAGGCTTCTCTTACGCTGCTCCCCTCTTATGGAATTCCTTACTACGCTCAATCCAGCTTTCCCACAGTCTTCAAATCTTTAGACACTCTCTGAAAACTTATTTTTCTTTTAGAGGTGACCTTATCCTCGAAAACACTATTCACACTAATGCACCCTCACAACTGTCATAATCTCCAATCTGAAGAACACTCGCTCCTCTTGTTCCTCTCTAATGAGCAGGGTCCTCCATACCCTTTGTTTTCAAGTCTTCATTTATTTAGTCTACCTAGTATGTCCCTGTTTTATGAATGTACTATTTTCCCTACTGTATGGCTCTGTGGAGCACTGTGGTGCCTTAGAAATCTACGATAATAAACAATAATATTGATGCCACCTAACTGAACCTGAACCTCAAAATTCTGATTTTAATAATTTTTGATAAGCAACTAAAATGGTAAATTTTTCTACATTGTGTATTAGTTAGTAACTCTCTCTTTTGTGAATTATGATACTATGCTCTTAATTTTAGACCATAGTGCCCCCTGTCTTAAGTGCCCCAGGCCCCCCAAAGCCTTAATCCAACTCTGGGGGGAGCTGTCCACGGACAGTGTGTGGTGACAGCGTATGTCATCATATATTCTCCAGTAGCCTGCAGAGCAGGCCTGGCGCTCCAAATCTCACGAGACTAAGAGCTTACCTGCTCACTCTGCAAGGCGTTCTTTTTTACTCTGATGTCAGCTGCATAGGTAAGTACAGCAGGCTGGGGGGGTGTCATAATGTGTCTCGGGGGGTTATAATATGTCTTGTGTGGCATGATAATGTGCCTTGGGGGTGGCATGATAATGTGACTGGGTGGTAGCCTGATTTGTCTGCGGGGTGACATGGTGTGATTTGTCTGGGGGGGTATTGTGGTGTGATGGGTGATGTGGCAGGGGGTAGCGTGATGCAGGATGTGGCGTGATGTGTCTGAGGGGTGGCGTTATGTAGCTGGTGATAAATGTAATATTTTAATACATAATGGGGGAATTCAATTAGCTGCAAAGTGAACATCCGCAAGACACTTTGCGGCTGAAATTTGGCAGAAATCACTGTTCATTTTTCCTCTCAAGGAAAAATAAGCAGAGATTTCTACCGTAATTGCCAGCAATGTGCGCTGCGCGATACCCATGTATCACATCACCAGCAATTGAGTCTCCCCCAATTTGTTATGCCACGCCACATATTGACCTCGCCCCCAACATTATGCGACCACACCCCTTCACCGACGCCGCTGCACGTCGGTATACATCTCTCTTCCTGTGCACCTGTGGGGGTGGGGGAGGGCAACATTTCACTTTACCCCAGCCCCAAATTTCTCTTGCCAGTCCTGTGCATACCATTATTTGATACTGGTGCGCCCTATACTGCAAATAGAGAGTCAAGCTGCACGTAATACATTAATATCTCACGGGACACCATATAACAATGAGCTTTGCAAAATGTACTGTAATTATTATTAATCTGGAACAGAGCTGGGCCTATGTGCTTTAATTGCCAGGCCTGATTTTTAGTTCCAGTCCGGCCCTGCCTCCTACTAAGAATTACTAGATATCTTGATAACACAGACAAGAATATAAAACAATAACCGGTAAATAACAGATCTTTGCATATATTTGTACTTTGATAAAGTATTTAACAACAGATGTAATAACATTAGCTGTATTTATGTCACTCAGTGTTTATTATCTACCTCTTTCAAAGTACAACTTCCTAACAAGTTCTACAACTAATTTGAAGATAGGGGCGACTCCAAATGACAAAGCTTTGGAAATAAATGAGTCTGCCTTTTAAGTACCTTTTGTTTCTTTTTAAAAGATTTTGAATGTAGGAAGTGGTGTTAAACAGTTTTCTACATTTATTTGAGTATGTGTCCCTTTTTATTTGACAAATTATCACATGTCAGCTAACCAGCTGTTATTTGCATATGAGAAATAAAATAAGATTTGTGTTTGCATACCTATCATTTTCAAAATATTTAAAATATATGCTTGTTTTATGTGTGTAACTTGTGTATAAATGTACAGTCTTCATTCATGGTAATAGCAGGGGCTTACTGGAATGTTCATTTCCTAGAATCTATTGCTGGAGGAAGTGTCTCTCCACACTTGACAACAGGTTTAGGATAAGTAACAGCAGGAGATGGGACCACCAAACATTTACAGTCTTTTTACAAGCATACAGTATATGTTCAGGTTCAAAGGACAGAAGTTGATCTTTAGAATAATGAATCTCACTACAGGCTAATGACTTTAGCATATCAAAGGAAGACTGAACTTTACAGAGTGTTCTGCCATTGTTTATCCTGTAATGCTGTTCACTCCTTGAATAACCACCCCATGTTGGAGGTATTATTATTGTATTCAACTAATGAAACAGGACAGAATTCATATATATATATATATATATATATATATATATATATATATATATATATATACAGAAGCGACCATTGGGTATTTTATGACATATACGATTCAGCTCTGTTCCATTAGTATCAGCACAAGATAAGTACCGTATATACTCGTGTATAAGCCGAGCTTTTCAGCATACTTTTGTATGCTGAAAAAGGGCACTCGGCTTATACACGGGTGAACTTACCTGGTGTCCGGTCCCTCGGCTGTCAACTTCTGCACATGCGTTCCAACAACAGGAAGTTCGGCATTTGGAACGCAAACTTGCGTTCCAAATGCCGAACTTCCTGTTGTTGGAACGCATATGCGTTCCACTGCCGGGTAAGTGAAAAAATCTCAAAATCTCTCTCTCTCTCTCCTTTTTTTTTTTTTTTTAAAATTTACAGAGCAATTACATAATGAACAAACAATACAGCCACCATGTTCATACATTTATATCCCTACCCCTTATATACCCCTTTATTTAGGTTAGGTTGTACCCAATGCCAATGATTTTATAATCATTTATGAATGTTCCTTGTCATCTACTGTTATTTATGGTTTAGCTAAAAATGATTTCATAGATTGAACCTATCATTTTTATTTAGGTTTTTAAATTAGCGCTCTATTCCACCCTAGGCTTATACTCGAGTCAATAAGTTTTCCCAGTTTTATGTAGTAAAATTAGGTGCCTCGGCTTATATTCGGGTCGACTTATACTCGAGTATATACGGTATATTGTGAGATGATTATGCTGCTTACCTGTCTTTTTTGACATGCTGCTGAATTGTTTTTATCTGACTTGCTGCCATGATATGATATAATGGAACGACTTCACTTCGGACTTTAAAATAAATTGTATCTTTATATGGAATGCTGGAATGCAGTCTTGTTTGACAGGAATTTATGGATTTTTGGATGTATTGTGCGGCTCTCATTGACCTATATATATATATATATATATATATATATATATACTCACACTCCACAGTTTTTTGGTCAACTTGGGAGATCAAAACAGTGCTGTAACACAGTAGTTGTATTTGTTCACATTTATTGAAGTCCTGCATGGGTCTCTACAGATCTACAAATTATTAATTGTGTACCAAAAAAACAAAAGCATTGAGCTCCTGGAAGGTTGAATTTGATAGGTCAATGTGACCCTTAGAGTCAGGCCTGGATTTAACCCCATCGGCTTTATTTGCTTCCTGCCCACACTCAAGTTGCTGTAAAACTGTGTCCCATTATTACTACATTCAATCTGTATTAAACAAAATGTATTCTACTAAAAACTAAAGTCAAAGATAAGAAAAAAAAATATGTAAATGTGATGAAACAAGCCGCACCCTGAAATCTTTTACATCTTAAGCCTGAACTTATGAGGTCTTTCCACAAATCCAGTCCTAATATATTTATAGCCTTGACAATACACATGGGGGCATAGTTACTAAACTGCATGTTTGAAAAAGTGGAGATGTTGCCTATAGCAACCAATGAGATTTTAGCTCTAATTTATTTAGTGCATTCTACAAAATGACAGCTAGAATCTGATTGGTTGCTATAGGCAACATCTCCACTTTTTCAAACCTGCAGTTTAGTAAATATACCACATAGACTTTATTGTCCTTTTAAGGGAAATATATAGAAGACTAATAATCACGATGCTGTAATTTCCACTGACAAATTATTTATTATCAGTGATTTGTATAGTGCTACCATATTACACAGCACCCTCCAGAGAAAATTGGCTAATGTGAATTAGTCAATAGTCAATTATTCACATTAGTTCTTTTCCCATTGAGCTTACAGTTTAAATTCCCTACCACACAAACACACACTTACCCGATTTTGACAGACGCTAATTAACCTACCAGTATGTTTTTTTGACAGTGGAGCGAACATGCAAACTCCACACCAAATCCATGGAAATAAGAAAATGGCTTTGGAAACATCATAATACATTTCATGAACACTGGTCTATGTGCATAGTTTCTAAATAACATAACTTCATACAGAGTTGCTGCAAAAACTTAATTAAGGTTTGGGATCTGCATTCTTCTTGAAAAGTGCATATGTTTTATTTTTAAACAATATTTGAAATGGACATGTAAAGCACTAACTATTTAATTATATACATTTAAAAAAAAAAAAAATTTAGACCAATGATAAATTAAGAATAAAAAAATACAGACATAGTTCAACAAAGATATGAGACATAAACATTGAATTGTATTGTCCATGGTGTATGTCTTGCGGTTATCTGTATTGTCCTCTGTTCTTACGTTTTATGAACATGTCAGAACTTCTG
The DNA here is from genome assembly GCF_038048845.1 of Mixophyes fleayi. NCBI lineage: Eukaryota > Metazoa > Chordata > Amphibia > Anura > Limnodynastidae > Mixophyes > Mixophyes fleayi. Next base: position 58,466,928 of record NC_134409.1, read on the forward strand.
TCTCTCTTAGAACAATAATGCTTGATCACTACTTGCTTGCATTGCTCACACTTTACTGTGCAGCACCAGTGGAATTTACAGTTACAGCTACTAATAATCTCAATCTTCTTCTCTTCTACTTTAAGGCTGCATTCCGTACAGAGTCTCCTGCAGCTTCTCCTCTCCCACTGCGTCAAATTCTTACCACTTTGGAGGCACTCCCGTCCTTCTGTCCCTTGGAGACCCAGGGTGGCATTCTTTAAGCAATAATCAGGGGAATCTTCCAAGAAAATAAGTTCGGATTTAGCGACAGAGCCAAAAGCATCAGCTATGGCTCCTCTGTTATCTGCACTGTTACCAGATCTAAGTTTTTTCTTGTCCATGTCGAGTTTTAAAGCCTGGTCATGCTTGACTTTTAAATGGTTCCCAATATCCCGAAACTCTGCAAGCTGCAACCAACATGTTTGTACACTACAGCTTCCTGATACTCCATGGCACTTGCAAGTCCTCTTCATAGTGGCTTTAACTGCCTGATTAAATACAGAAGTGATTAGAGTTGCATTAAACTGAAGAAAATATTGCTCATTTTGCAATATATATTTATACGGTAAGGAGAAGTAAAATGATGATATTCTTATCCCTGACACGTCACTTAAGGGAGCACTAGAGGCGTGTATTCCATACTTATGAAGGTAGATGATGCTGTGTTTTTTTATGTTCAACTTTTATGTGCAGGCAACATGGTTCCTGATATCTGTAAAAATGTATGCTATCAGCATTCAATTATCTATGCAAATATATTTCACAAATATATTTCACTTTCAGTTAATAGAAATGCTTTATTAAAATTGGACTTAACTCTGCTTAAAGCAGTTTTCAAATTACATGAAAATGGTATGAAACAGCAAATATGAAAATGATCTTCAGATAATTAGATCAAATTATCCAAATCAAGTAGACAGGGTTAATATGCACATATTTTTGAATACCCTTTATCATACTCATTATTGTTTCACTTATACATTTTATACTTTTTTGCTACTAGTAATAGCACATTACATTAGTGCTATTTGCATATTTTGACAGACTAACATGTTTTCACTTGTTTCTCCATATTGGAGTAGAAACGTAAACTTTGCATATATAGGCACTCATTTAGGGGCTATTTCAACTAGCCAGGAGAAGCCACATTTTCATAAAGGTGCAAGAAAAAAGGGAAGTCTTCATTACCGTAATTGATTGTTTTGCGTACATAAGCTCAGCCCACGAGGCTGCTGCAGAACCTTGGGGCTAATGACATCAGCCCCTTACAGTTGGATGTGAGTCCATATTTTAGGTACGTTTGGTGCAAATGCTACTGTTGTAGAGCTGGACTCATCTTGTGCATTTTTTCCTCATGCTTCCAACTCTAATGGGGAATTCAATTAGCCACGATGTGCAGCTGGATATCACCATGGTTCGCACATTACTGACTAATATTCTACAGAATCTCCACTTGTTTTCTCCTCGCGTCTCTATGCGGACTGTTCCAGAGACACATCGCGGCAACTGTAACCAAATGTAATTCCCCTCTACATGAACCCAACAATATTTTTGATGTGCCAACATTATTAAAATGAGAACCATGTAATAAAGCATACATTCAGTGCAGTTGATCGGCAGTCAATAAAACTAATACAATTCAATATAAGTAAATGTTTAGACATTAAAGTGGACATCTCACCTGCACACAATGGAAGAAGCCATGTTGTAGGCTGATAATTAATGAGAATGCAGAAACTAGTAACATCACCGATTCATGTGAATTGCTTCAGCTTAAATAATGGTTTAGCCCACAAAATGTCTTTATCTGCATGAATAGGTGATGAGTCCACTTCTAATTAAAATTAGCTGCAATATTTGAAAATTTCATTGGAAGCAACAAGGATTGCAATACATTTACGCTTAAAGGTAATAGGGTTTTCCTTAATGAGTGATACTGATCTGATGTCACTCCTAGCGTTAAAGAAAGTTATTGTATTAGGACTCTTAATCCCAAACTAAGGACATGTTATGCTAAAGTGTGAACTCTGCCTCAAACTTAGAACACACTTCTCTAACACCAACAATGGCTTGAAAGATTTTGCACATGTCAAATGGAGAAAGTGTGAATGTACTGAGCCAAGAATTAAGAAAATACCTCCAGTGATCATTTACTGGACAGCATGTCTCTGCTTCTATTCTATTCAAATGCACTTAAATTAAAGAAACATGTCAAGTAGAAATACAATTAGCAAAGAAATGTTAATGGACTTACAAGTCTTCCTGCTTCATTATTATGCAGGTTCATTAAAGCTCTGGCATCTTGTCCTGTCTCCAGGCCATCAACAAACAACTTTGAGATCCTCTCTCCAAATTCAACATTATCACTGCATCCACCCCATACCCAGCCTCTTCCACCTATGAGAGTATTTGAAATGTAGAATTGTTATTTTTATATACACAGTTCAAAATCCAACTTTATCTAAATTCAATATGGGTAATAGAGATTCACAATTAAAAATGTGCACATACTTTAACTTCTAATTGCATATTTTAATATAACATGCACATTTTTTCTTCTGAGCATACCTGGGGGCGCAGTAAAGACAAAACCGTGCTTCACTGCTCATGCGTCCGATCCCACACACTCTCAGAAGAGCAGAGCCACCGTAGTGGATGAGTGGGCATCTCCGTGCTCTACTCACCTCCGGGCCCATAGCAGTTGCACCCTCTGCAACAGCTATAGTTCTACCCCTGTACCTATCTACCTATTGTACAATTAGCTGTTATCCTTCAGAATGGTGACGATTACTACAAAGCTCAAATATTGACTGAGGGAGTTGCTTATGAGTATATGATATGTCTATTGCATTAAGGCACAAGTGTAACATGTTAAAATACAAAAAGGTTACAGATTATATAATTTCTGAAATGATGCTATGGAGACTCAGCTGTTACTGGTACTAAGTATTATAACAAACATTGCTAGGTCTATGTTACTACTACTATACTTGGTTAAAACTTGTGTTTGCTTGTATCAAAGGAAGATGCTACACCTACAATTAAGCTTCAACTTTTTCCTCTACAGTGAATACAATATTACATTTTAAATTAAGGTGCACACATAGTACTTCCATTGTACTTCCATTTCCGCAATGACTAATAACATATGTATTACGTTTGTCCATTGCCAAAAGTCCTCGTGTTTTCTTTAATAAGTTTTAGCATAAATAATGTTACAAACGTAAGCTAGCAACAAATCTTACCAATTCGTCCATTTCTGGAATCATCGCATCCGCAATTATCAAAATCTCCCATGCTACAGTTTCTGGTCAATGTGTACATTACGCCGGCGGAACTAATAGCATGTACAAAAGATGTTTCTCTTGTTGCTTGGAAAAGAAATAAAGATGATATTCTCATTACATGAGGCATAGCTCAAAATGAACATCAAACCTTTATGCAAAAATAAACCATCAGCCAAATCACAAGTAAAGTTTTTTAAAGCCCCAGTATGCTTAATAAACATATCGGGACATTCAAATAAGAGCTTAAGAAACCACTGCCATGAGATATAAAAAGTAAATGTGTTTTTTTGCATTATTTATTTTCTTACCTTTATTTAAATAGCATCTAAATTTTATGCAGTGCTTTACAGAATATTTAATCATTCACATCATCCCTTGCCCCAGTATCCCTCCTGCATGAACAGACACACATAGTTTGTATGTTCTCTCCGTGCTTTTGGAGGTCTCCTCCAGGTGCTCTGGCATCCTTCACACAGTTCAAAAACATAAAGGTAAGTTCAAAGGCTTCTAAAAAATGAACCCTAATGTGTCACATATGTGTTGTAAGGCAGTGGTTCCCAAACTGTGTGCCAAGGCTCCCTGGGGTGCCTTGACGATCTCACAGGGGTGCCTCGGACAGGGCCAGTAAAAAGCAAGGCAGGGGACTACTTGGTAATTATTTTGACTTAAGGGTGCCTTGAAAAAATTATGGAGACCCTAAGTGTGCCTTGAACTGAAAAAGTTTGGGATCCACTGTTGTAAGGAATATAGTCCGTAAGCTCTAATGGAGCAGAAACTAATGTGGGTGATTCAATATTCCCTGGAAAGCAATGCATAATATGGTGGCTCATACAAATAAACACTAATAATAACCTAGACACTGCTAACCAATGTGCCACCTTGCTTTTAATCCATCTTTACAGCAAATGTACTACACCATACTAATACAGATAAATTCACAGCCAAACACAAAAGGGATGTCTGGAACCTCCATCTAGACCGAAATATTAAAAATGGAATAGGCTATAAAATATGAAGACTGTTACAGAAACTATTAGAAGCCTTTCCTTTAACTTTCGTTGACAGTGCAATTCATAGGCTTTTCCGGGGCAGGATATACAGTATATGTAATTTTTGTAGCAATGTGTAAATTATGCATTTAAAGAAAATTTAAAAAACAATGATGGAAATATCATAAACTTGTATCTGAAATGAAACACACATTGTTCAGTGGATAAGTTAAAAGTGTCTTAAAAAAGAAAAAGGACAATAGGACTGTTAAAATTGTATAACACTTTTGATCAACCACTACATTTGCAAATAAATCTAAAAACAATATGTGAAATAGTAAAAATTAAGCTCTCCAGGAAAAATTACCGCTTCTTAGTCCATTTTGGGTTGCTAGTTGAAGTGTGCTTTCAGGACAGTTCCATCTCTCCCATGCAAACTGAAACTTACATTCCTCAATGCCACTCTGAGCTCCGACTGCTACACTTGTGGAATATGTCAAATAAGCCTTTGTAAAGTAAAATAACATTGTTAATTTACATATGCATGGTGTGTACTAGGATGCAGTAATTGTGAATTGAAATGTACATTAAGCTCTTAGTTACCTTTGGTCCTGTCATCAGGAAGTTGTTGACTGACCTGAAACAAGAGTATCAGGCTCAGAATTACTATTTTTGCAGTGCAATATTTGTTAGCTAAAGCTTACTCTTTGTGTTCAAACTTACCATGCTGATGCTGTGAAAAATGGGCAAAAAACTAAAACAGTGGTCAGGATGCAAAGTAGTCTGTATTCCATGATAAAGGTTTTCCAGTGGTATAGTCCAAAGTGATGTTCACAGAGTCATGGTATTCCCAACAAGTGATTACCTGTAACACTTGTGATACTTATAGGGAATTGGTAGGAATGGCAGGCAACAACTTCACTGGTAACCAATAACACTGCTTAAATGAGAAGTTCATTGGCTAATGTGGGAAAAGGTGACACCTATTATAACACATTCAGAAGACAATGGAAATGACACAGAGCTGTAATAATAAAGCAATACACTTACAATAGGTGGTTTTAATTATATTAAAACTTTTTAAATGGCTTGTTTAAACTTTTCATTGACAATATGATAGCCAGATAGCGTACCTTTGCTTTGTATCAATGTAAATCAATTATATTAGTGGTATAATATTTCATTTGTTGAACTTATCCATGAAGATTTTAAAAAGTAAATAGGTAAAACCAAGGTATATACCTTGTTGCTATAAAAAGGCATATTTTGACCTCCGTTAATTTGTTAATAGTTGTTATGTATCAATAGGGTTAAGAAGTAGTTTATCTTTAAGACAGAGAGATCTTGAAGATCCCTTAATAGGATGTGACTTCCAACATCTCTGGAATGGCTGACACTGAAACTACCTATTAGGCTCAGCATGTTCACATTTGTGCCCCATTACTACTACACCACAACTATTTAAATATTTATTTTTAGCAGATTTTTTCAGGGCTCATTTACACTTATATATATCGGGCTTCAATGTGTGCATATATTTGTTAAAATAATTGATTAACTAATCAATAAATAAAATAAGTTATTTTTTTACATTTTATGTTAAGCCATAACATGATTTATTGAAATATATTATATATATATAATAAATTATATATTAAAGTGATATTATTTTTTATATCTTTTATATGGAGACCAAATGTTGAAAAAGTTATGAAAAACAGGTTCAACTAGAAATAGTGTGGTTATGTTATACACACAGACCTTCAGGCTTATTTATTAACATCTGGCAATATGGTTTCTTATTGCCTCTCACTGCAGCAAATGCCACTTTGCCAATTCAGTAACAGTGGATTTGTGTATGTGTGATCTGTCTCACGCATGTGCAGTGGATCTGACAGCCTGAACTTGGACTTTCATTTCCATTTAATGAAAAAGGCATAATGAAAAGAAAAGTTAAAACATAGAATAAAAATCTAAAAATAAAATACAAAATTATTTTCGAATGAGTCCCATGTGAATAAATGCTTTATTGAAATAATAAAGCATTTTTGTTCATTTAATTTCTTCTGCTATCTCTATCCCGTGATGGCAATAGCAAAAGAAAGATTGTTGTTAAATAAGCTTCTACATGCTTTGTATGTGAAAGCTTTCACCAGTGAAATCCGACAAATCTTTTCAACAGCGTGGGCTACTGCTGGTGAGATTACTGTGGTGACTCTTTCATAGAGAGGGCAAAGTCCAATCTCCGGGGAAAAATACCAGTTTTGGCCACAATGCCTCCTCCTATAGTCAATATAAGCAGCTAATAAGGGGAGTAATAATGGATGCAGAATAAAATGTGTTTTAGTAGATTTTAGACACTGTGCTTCAAATGGCAGAAAAAAAATAATTCTTGGAAAACTTCACAAGTGAAGAATTTTTGATAATGGATCTCATTAGCACCCAATACATATACCTTTAAGGCTATGACATTTGCAAGCTATTCATTTTGCATAAATAATTAATGGAATTCATTTTCATTTGTATTCTTGCAGTTTTGTTACAACAGTCTAGACTGTATAGGTTAAGCTAGTGTGTTTTGTCTCACAGTGACATTAGACATATCGGGTCAGACAGGTAGTAGAGTCGGTAACAATGCTGCTACATGTGCGACTATTTATTGCCTTGTGCGTCAATCTGACATACTGCAGTTTTGTCTTTTTGCATTTGTTGAATGTTGATATTGTGTTGCCAATTGCTAGACGTAGAAAAAAGTTGCAGCTAGTCTCGTCATATTACTAGGCAATTTGCTCCTCCACTACAAAAATAGTAAATTAAGTCCTCGCTCGCGCAGCACCCTTAGGCCATCTTTCTCTGCAATAGAGCTCCCATGACTACAAGTGGAAACAATTCAGCCCTAATATTTATTACTATGCAAGAAAAAAATAAAACAATGACATGCAAAAATTGCAGCTCTGCAGTCCTGGCCTTTGACTTTGCCTTTCTACAAATCCAGGCCTGCTCACCCAGTATGACAGTAATTCCCATTGTGGCTTTCATTTCACTTGCCATGTATGTGAATTCCTCTAGTGGCTCAAACAACACAAATAGATATTACTGAAAATAGAAAAATCACCTTCCACTGTTCTGTGTTATAATATCTTGTAATAGCAAAGGTGTCCATTTGTTCATTTTTCCCCTTACACAACTTTGGAAGCCCCCAAATAAAGAAGAGGAATAGGGTTCCAGAACTATTTTTCTTATTTGGCACCTAAAAGAAGTGTGGGTAGGTTATATAGTCTAGGCCACATGGGTATCCTGGCTGTTAAATTCCAAATTATGGGAATCTGAGATACGATAGCTGTTCTTTAAAAGGTAGGGGGTACATTCATTGGTATTACAATACCCTAATGTCATTCACTTGGGGTTGGGGGTGGGGGAGTGTTATGATACTGGCAGCATCAGGTGAATTGGCCAGTAATGGCTCCTGCCATAACAGGATACAAATACAGGCCAACAATTGCTTCCCAGCCCAATTTATAAAAGTAAAACACACAAAATAATTTTCCTTGTTTTCTTTGTAATCGTTATATTTTACTTATATATACTGTTTTTTGAGGCATCAGTTCCTTTTAGTGGTCACAATATATTATCTCAAACCAGACAGTCTTTAGAAACCCAAATCTTTGTTATTTATTCTATATTCTTGTATATAACAATAAAATAAAAGAGTTACAGAAAATAAGGGTGTACACGGTAGCAATGGCTGCCTTCTCACAATGAGTGTTGTACTTGCATTGTATTCTAAAAAAGTGTTTAGACAATGTAATTACATGAGTGTTAAACTATTAGATACACATAATCCTGCATTTATATAGGTACAAACTGACTTTTTTTGTAAGCCTTTTCCTGTAATTATAAGGTTAAACATCAAAATGATATATACATATATACAGTATGATGAGCTTGAGGTGGGCATGGCAATCTCCATCCTCATCATTATTTCTACTTCATAATTTCCTTCCTCGCTAATATGTAAATATGACCTTGTTATGTTTACTGCTCCCACCTCACTCACTCGCCTACACAAGCAGAAAAGTAACCTATAGCAAGTAACAAGGTACTGGGTCCAATCTAACTGTATGACAAAAGCATGGCACATGCAGCAATCTTGTGCTTGGTGCAATCACTGAATAGCCAAATCTGCAGGCAATTTTCACATATTTGCATGGCCAAATTGAAGTGGTTTGGTTGTTCACATGCTGCTCTGAACTGACAAATTGCATAGCACGGCAAAGCCTTCTGTCCCCCTCCGTTGATTTTGATTTGGTATTGTGGGCCTATGCATCATATGATGTTTAAATAATTTATTCAAATTGGTCAAATGTTCAATGTGGGCAGCTTAATGCGTAATTGAGAGGTTACAATTTTTTTCTTAGGGAATGGGTACTTAAAGGCAAGTATAAGTCACTGTTGGTGATAATTTAGCCACTGGGTACCCTATTTTTATGTATATCCATGCTCTACCGGTGACATTTCAGTTTTGGACAGATACTTTTATTACATAGTTAAACATTTGTAAATGCAGTTGGAAATTACAAGGTGGTGTTCAGAAATGTCATCACACCAAAAACAGGGTTATTTAAAAAATGTACTGGAATACCATCTCAGTTCAGCTACTGGACTCAAAGAGTTCAACTGTCATGACTATTGCTATCTCTGGATCTCCTTTTGGGATCTCTGCTACCTCCTTTCCACCACAACCTCTGCGCATATGGAGAACAATTGTCCTAGGTCTGTATCCAGCAGCGATCATATTGCCAAAGAAAAATACCGGGCACAAAGTTACTATGAACTGGCAAATAACCACAAGAATTCACATGCATTGCAAAAGAGAATGCCTTCTTCAGAAACAGAAGAGGAAAGAGTTTCAATTAAAATAAATGATGAGGAATAGTCATGGTTGTCAGCAGCTGAATGTCTTAACATTTCTACAATGACTTGTTCATATTTTATGTATTTTATGTCTCCACCTTCCCTTGTCTCTCCTCATTCCAACCGTCCCACTTCATTGGTAGCTGCACAGAATTGCAAGTCGCCAATGGTTGCCTTAATATTGCTGACTGCTAATGCTTCTGCCTTAAGGTAACCGAATACACATCCCCCACTACCAGCTACAATTGTCATTCCACAACTGTATGTATAAATTGTTCCCCATGCCTCTTAGATTGTAAGTTCATTTGGGCTGGACCGTCTTTACCTTCTGTTTCATGTCATTGTATGTAATTTATTTGTATCAAGATCCCCTTAACGTACAGAGCTGTGTTATATGTTGCCATTTTATAAAGGATAGTAGTAACAATTAGGGTAAATACTACATATAATATCCAAAATCCAGCAGTAGAATCATGTTCTACAGGCAAACATTAACATCATCATCATCATCTATTTATTTATATAGCGCTACTAATTCCTCAGCGCTGTACGGAAAACTCATTCACATCAGTCCCTGCCTCATTGGAGCTTATTAAGGGCAATTTAATAGCAGCCAATTAACCTACCAGTATGTTTTTGGAGTGTGGGAGGAAACCGGAGCACCAGGAGGAAACTCACACAAACACGGGGAGCACATACATACTCACAGTTAAGGCCCACAACACGCTTAGGAAAATTCAAATGAGGCTCTTTATATGAGGCAAATTAATTTAATATCCATTTATTAGAGGTGATATATGATCTTAAAGTGATAATGTAGTTACATTTGGTACAGGTAAATGGACAACCATCAACTAACTTTGTGCAATAAAGACATCCCTAAAACATTGTATAGCAGCTGCAGTACCAAAAAGGGTAAATGATGCATCAATCAATAGTTACATTAAGTCAAATATAAGAATTTGTTTTTGGCTACATGTAATGTTTCCTAAATTTTGTTTACCACTGTTGTGTAGGGTTTCCAGCTTTTCTCTGCATCTTGTACTTGCATAATCTATTTCTTCCTTAAGCTGTTTAGAAGAATGGAGGGAAACATGGATACAAAAAGGTGATTGTAGTAAAAAAAATGTGAAAATGTTAAGGTTGTGTTTTTAAGTTGTGTTAAAAATATTATTAGCATAAAATTGTGGTTTATTATGACTACAGCTTATTTAAATTTTGTAGTGCTTTACAACACTGGGTAAACTGAATGACATACCAATACAAACATAAAATGGGGCGGGCTGGCCTAGGGGAGAAAAGGAGACAATATGTGGAATTTGGGCTAGTTGTAATGTTTTTTTATGAGCAGAAGACCACATGATTCCTTGGCCAGTTGGCTGGTATTGCCCCCTGGGCTGAAAATTGCCACCTCTCTCCTGAAGATACAAACTAGTACAAATGGTATATAACCCTGATTTTAGGTCCATACACTACACTACACACCCAAAAGTAAAAAAAAATGTTTTAGAAATTGCCCTAGATTTCCTGTAGTTTTATCACATTGTAATGCAACTGTTTCAACGTAAAATTATAGTTTAGTACAACATTTTTTAAATCAAAAGCACAATTTATATGTGATTTTAAGCAGTCTTGCTACAATGTAAATCACTGCTTTTCACACCTCTCCTAAATCACACATTGCTAAATTAAGTCTTAAAAATATCTCTTCCATTGCAATCATTGTAGGCAATGAGTAGAAATAGTTGTATTATTCTGAAGCTAAACCTTTTACTACACTGAAACATTTCAAATAGTTTCCACCTATGTGAGAAGTGTTGTAAAAGACAAGTGTTGTGAATAAGTGCTGAATGCATTTTATCCTTTGGCTCCACATTTATTAGCAAGTAATAGTAGATACTTATCAGCACAGAATTTGTGAAAAGGCAACACAGGGCTAGTCTGACAAACCTGCTAATTTTAACACCTTCAAGTAGTGGATTACAGTTGTTGGTGTGTGAGAAAGTAATGAATGTAAAATACTGCTTAATGAACAGAGATCAGCCTTACTGTTAGTATATGCCTGCTGAGTTAAGGGAAGTTCATACCTAGATAACAAGAATTAAGAAAGCTTAGATGAGTTAAATGATACCTGTTGGGTTGTCCCTGCAAAGGTCAACATAAGAGTTTAATTACTGGAAAGGTTGGTGGCAAAAAAAATCCTCAGTAGTTACAAAGCATGTAAGCAAGTGATTGGGAGTATGGTGTGATACTTTCAGTTTCATCAGAAAAATTTATTTTGAGGGTTAAACTTTATTTTGAATGTAAATGTGTTAATTTCTAATGTTTTTAAATACAATTTGTTAATGAAATAAATAACAATTAACCACAAAGTATAATAACACAAATATGACTACAATTTTCTACATATAGGGAATAATATTCCATAGATGAACTTCTAGGGCCTGATACAATAAGGAACGTAAATGCCAATATGTGCTCCATTTTGCGTAAAATCGCTCTGCACATGCCCAGAACAGAACCATATGCTAAAGGACGCAGCAACGACCAATTCTTACTACAGCCTATGATTTCATGGGTGAAACGGTCAAGGGATTAGCACGGTGGCGTAGTGGTTAGCACTTCTGCCTTACAGCACTGGGGTCATGAGTTCAATTCTCGACCATGGCCTTATCTGTGAGGAGTTTGTATGTTCTCCCCGTGTTTGCGTGGGTTTCCTCCGGGTGCTCCGGTTTCCTCCCACACTCTAAAAACATGCTGGTAGGTTAATTGGCTGCTAACAAATTGACCCTTGTCTTTGCGTGTGTATCCGTGTCTGTGTGTTAGGGAATTTAGACTAAGCTCTAATGGGACAGGGACTGATGTGAGTGAGTTCTCTGTACAGCGCTGTGGAATTAGTGGCGCTATATAAATAAATGATGATGTACAGTAAGGGTGTGCCATGCTCGAGCACACCCAGCAGCATTCAATTCAAGCTTTGGGAATTTCAAATGTATGTGTTTTTATGTCGTATCACTTGCACCAGCCACAGGTCTGGTGTAACTGCTACTAGTGATGACGGTCATGTATGCTAGCTAGAACATGTATTTGCAATCTGTCTCCCTAAACGGAGTTCTCATGCGGCGGTGCCCTCTGGCCCATCCAGATGCCTTCTGCACATGGGCGTTGGGACCTGCTGTGATACCACTACTGGGCATGCACGAGTCCTCTGTGTGCTGCTAATATTTGAACTGCACATACGTGCAGGGGCGCACACAGGATTGCCCCCTGACCAAAAAAAACCCAAAAAAACAAAACACGCATGCGCAGCAGCTCCGTTTCAGCAGTACTGTACTATACAGTAGCCGCGGCGCTGTCAAAGAAGCGTCCGCGGTGGTGCTGTATACAATATAAGTATTACATGGATCCATAGTACATCCTGCTGACACCTATTACAGTCTAATAGGCATCTGCCAATAATGATATTGTATTTCAATAGCACAACCATATAACCAGCACTTTACAGAGAATGTTAAATTTAACATTCTCTGTAAAGATCCAGATCCAGCGCAGCTCCCCTTGAGCTTATAGCCTAAATTCCCTACTACACAAACATACCAGGGTCCATTTTGTCAGAAACCAATTAACCTACTAATATGCAGGGAGGAAGGATGCCAGAGCACGCAGAGGAAATCCATGTAAACATTGGGAAGAACAAATAATCTCCAAACAGATAATGCCTTGTTCTGAATTAAACCCATGGCCCCAGTGCTGTGAGGCAGCAATGCTAACCACTGTGCCATCATGCTGCCATGAATTGCAAGTAAACATCTACCTATTGTTTATATAAGCTGTATTTTGCAACAGGCACAAGCTATAAACTGATCTATATATTTTCAAAAGAACTGATGACATTTTTGAAACATATTCATATTGTTTTATTTTATTCTAAGGAAGGACATTAGCATTCTATCTAGAATGGATAAGCAAGTGAATTGGAGTATGATGTTGTTACTTCCTTTGTTATTCTTGGTTTGATCATAAAGTTGTTTAATGAAAAATAGCACTGTCAAGGGCAAACATACATTTCTTCAGTTTGTTGACAACAAAAAGACAGTATTTAGCTCACTATACAGTACAATGGTAAACAATTCCAATAATTAGAGCCTTCTGTAGTACAGCATAAAAAAGAAGAAAACATTCCAGCATGTTATTATTATTAACATTTATTCATATAGTGCCCCCGATAGTCTGCAGTGCTTTTCAATTGGGAACAAATCTGGTACCAAAACAAGAAAGGATGTTTTCTGTAATCCCTGGAGTTCCAGTATGGCAATGAATGTTGATAGGAGTAGCTATATATGTATGAGGTCTCACATTGGTCTCTAGCACAGTGTATCTATCCGAATCTAGGTTGTAGTCCTCATGGTAGTAGTATCTTCATATTCCTACCAGTGATCAACCACCAGGAAACCACCCCCTTAATTTAGTCACAGTTGCTGTTTAGGGGGGCGTCAATTTACCTTCTTGTCCTAGGTGCTAAAATTTTTAGTTACGACTCTGGTGAGAGTGACCTAACTGTGAAATTATTTCAAATGTTGCTTCAGGTATGTTGAGGTACGCGGAGGGTTAGGGTCTACACAAGCTTACAATCTACAATCGTGCACTTTTAATTACATTTTATAAGATTTTCAACCAGAAAAATTAAGTAACAAGTTACTGCTAAGTCATATAATTGAGGGCTAGCTGAATAGTGTGGTGCATTTTTTCCTATCATTAGTAAATCTTATGTGATGAGATCATGTGATTTCTAATCCATATTTGGTAGGATGTCTGATTCAATAAAACATGTCTACCCCCACCCCCTGTGATACATCATTCAATTATTATTTATTTACTTCCAATCATATTATGCAATATACGGATAATTTGTAATTATTCACATCAGCTCCTGTCCCATTGGAGCTAACAGTCAAACTTTCCTACATGCACACACTAAGGCCCATTCTGTCAGAAGCCAATTAAGCTACAAGAATGCTTTAGACGTGTGGGGGGAAATTGGAGCACCGAATGAAATCCATGAAAACACAGGGAGAACATACAAACTCCACACAGATTGGGCCCTGGTTGTAATCAAACCCATGACCCCAACGCTGTAAGACACCAATGCTATCCACTGTGCTGCCATGCTGCTTCAAAAGAAAATGTGTTCCTAAGTGAAATATTTAAGTGAATCAATGTAGTAAATAATATCTAGATATGAGAGGCCACTCATATAACTTCATTTTTAATACCAGAGATGATTTTAAAATGTTTGTAATTTTAAAACAATTCTGTAACATGATCATTTTCATGTAATATTCAACTCTTCTGAATAAAATCACAGTTTAAGACATGTATTTTGTCTATTAATAATACATCAGTGAATGTAAATTCATGGGACTAATGTCACAGCTTCCCCACATCCCAGTTTATCCATGACAGCCCTGGCTTTTGGCATTAGAAATCTTTTATTCAGAAACTACATTTCATAGAAATCTCCTCCCCATGTCCTAGTGCATTCGGAACCAAAAAGAAGTGAAGGGTGTGAATTTTCAAAAAGGCAAACTTCACGTTTTCCTTTTCAGAGTTAGGGGCTCACTGGTTGCTACCAGTGGTTCAGCACATTTCACTGTGCAATAACAACATTTTCTATGGTAATGCCAGCCAGAGGAAAGGGAACAGTAGGTTTGGGTCCCAGCTGCCCTATAGGGTCACTCATTCCAAATACAAACAATAGATAGAATAGTTAGGTGCACCGACTTAGATCATATACAATATAACAGTTCAAAATTCAGCAGTTATTATAGCTTGATAAAGAGTCTTTTAAATAAACAGACAGTCCAACGATGATCCGTCCTTCAGGGAGAATAAATAAATGTGTAGTTCCACAATATTCTTTTTTCTGCATATATTGGTTCTCTTTTCACATGGTTAATATGGTAGTTTTCTTCTTCACAGGTAAATCCTTTTAACAATCTGTGCCCTTTGTTGATCACAGAACCAAGCTTATTCAGTTGAAGTACAGTCTCACAACCAGGGCTGCCAAGAGGAATTTAGGGCCCCGGTACAGCAACTTCATGGGCCCCCCCCCCCCCCCCCCCCCATTGCAGCGGATAATTTTTTTCCACCGCCGCGGGGCGGTGGTGGGAAAAAGTTGGGGCGTGGTCATACAATTGGGGCGTGGCTATGGTGGGAGTGGTCATACAATTGGGGCATGGCTATGGCAGGAGTGGTCATACAATTGGGCGTGGCTATGGCAGGAGTAGTCATGCAATTGGGCGTGGCTATGGCCTCCCCCTAGCGTCTCCAAGTAGGGGGACGCGGACTTCGCGAGGAGCGCATATTTTCGTGACAACGCATCTGCATTTTTGTGTAGAATCCCAGGCCTATGTTCTACTGAGAACTTGAAAGGTTGTAGTGCCAAGAACCAGCGGGTTACCTTGGCATTTACCTCCCGGTTGTTCTGCATCTTAATGGTGCATGGTCTGTTATTAGGGTGAACTCTCTGCCTAGGAGATAAAAGCGCAGAGCTTCTGTAGCCCATTTTATGGCGAGACATTCTTTCTCCACAGTGGCATATTTTTGTTCCCTTGGAAGCAACTTTCGACTTAGGTACAGGACAGGATTTTTTACTCCATTCTTCTCCTGTGACAAGACTGCACCTAAGCCAACACCAGAAGCATCCGTTTGGAGGAAGAACATCCGGGTAAAATCTGGTGCTTGTAGAACTGGAGAGGAACAAAGAGCTAACCGAAGATCAGACCAGGCGGTTTCTGCAGAGTCAGACCAGGTTAATCTATCTGGACAAATTTTTTTTAACATGTCCGTAAGTGGAGCAGCTTTAGTGGCGAAGTGGCTTACAAACCGCCTGTAGTAACCTATTAAGCCTAAAAAGGTTCTTAACTGTGACTTTTTCTCTGGTCTTGTCCAATTTTTGACTGCCTCCACTTTGTCTAGCTGGGGTTTTACATGCCCTCGACCAACAATGTACCCCAAATATTTGGCTTCTCTCATGGCTATGGCACATTTCTCTGGGTTAGCTGTTAACCCTGTAACCGTAATTAAGCTAAGACCGCCTCAACTTTGGCTAAATGTGATCCCTAGTCTGGGGCATAAATCACTATATCGTCCAAGTAAGCAGCTGCATAAGCTGTGTGAGGTTGTAGCAATTTATTCATAGCCCTTTGGAAAGTGGCAGGTGCCCCATGCAACCCAAAGGGTAGGACTTTATATTGATAGAGTCCATCAGGGGTGGAAAATGCAGTCTTTGGCTTGGCCGTGGAAGTCAGGGGAACTTGCCAATAACCCTTTGTTAGATCAAGGGATGTTAAATAATTGCTACCAGCAAGATTTTCCACTAGTTCATCCACACGTGGCATCGGATAGGCTGCGACATCTGTTTAGGCACCTAATGTCATTGCAGAACCTAATTGTCCCATTGGGTTTCGGGACAAGCACAATGGGACTATTCCATTCACTAGTGGACTCCTTAATTACATCTAACTGGAGCATCTTCTCACGTCCACCCGTCTGGCTTCTGGAATACGATATGGCTTCTGCTTGAAAATGACTCCTGGCGCAGTGACAATGTCGTATTCGATTAAGGTAGTGCGCCCAGGAATGGAAGAGAAGACATCCCTGTTCCGGCGAATCATTTCTTCAGTCTGTTGTCTCTGCTGAATGGACAAGGCTGGCTCTATGGGCACTTCAGACTTTTCAATGGCAGTACTCACTACCTGAGGAGAGGTTTCCTTATCATGCCAGGGTTTAAGGAGGTTCACATGATATATTTGCTCCTCCCTTCTCCTACCTAACTGGTGGACTCTGTAATTGACAGGACCGACAGCCTCTAGAACTTCATATGGACCCTGCCAATGGGCGAAAAGTTTGCTTTCCTGGGTAGGAACCAGGACTAGGACCTTGTCCCGAGGCTTGAAAGATCGAACAACAGCACTTTTGTCATAACTTTTCTTCTGTCGTTCCTGAGCCTCTTTTACATGTTGCTGCACAATGGGCCATATCTTTCCTAGTCTCTCATACATTTGGGACACAAATTGTACCAGATTTGGCTCCCTGTGACCTTGCTGCTCCCACCCTTCTTTTAACATATCCAAGATACCCCTGGGCTGTCTCCCAAACAATAACTCAAAGGGACTAAACCCTGTTGAAGCTTGAGGTACCTCACGGATGGCAAACATCAAATAGGGAATAAGAGTGTCCCAATCTTTTTTCAATTGAGCCACTGCTTTCCTGAGCATGTGCTTTAATGTGCGGTTAAAGCGTTCCACCAAGCCATCTGTTTGTGGATGGTATACAGAGGTGTGAAGCGCCGTAACCCCTAGCAACTGGCACATGTCCTTCATCAGTTTAGACATGAATGGAGTACCCTGGTCTGTGAGGATTTCTTTGGGTATTCCCAAGCGTGTAAACATCAATACAAGTTCTTTAGCTATGGTGCTGGACTTTATGTTTCGTAGGGGAATTGCCTCTGGATACCTGGTTGCATAGTCAAACACCACTAGTATATATTGGTGCCCACGTGCGGATTTTTCCAGGGGCCCCACAAGGTCCATAGCCATCCGTTCAAAGGGAACTTGTACTATTGGTATTGGAATGAGAGGTGCCCTGTACATGGGTTTGGGACAGGTTTTCTGACAAATGGGACAGGACCGGCAATACTTTTTCACTGCCATGTGTACACCGGGCCAGTAAAACCTAAGCAGAACTCGTTCCCGTGTTTTATCCTCCCCTAGGAGTCCCCCACAGACATGTGTATGTGCTGCTTTTAACACTAGGGTTACATGGACCTGAGGAACCGTTAATTGTTCTACTTTTTCCCCCTGTACATTAGCAACTCTATACAGGAAATTATTTTTAACAATAAAATATGGTATACCTTCTGAAGGCTGGGCGGCTTTCTCTACCCCATTTACCTCAGTCACACTTTTAAAGGCATGTTCCAAAGTGGCATCATTAAGTTGGTCTCAAGAAAAGTCCTGCAAAGAAAACAAAATTGGTATTGCGGACCAGTCCGTATCCTCACTGACAGGCGGGGTGGGCTCATCTGCGACATCATCGACAAATGCTAGTTTGGACTGTCCATGTTTCCCCACAGTTGGATGCTTTTGTGGAAATCCTGCTGTGACTCCCAGGATGGCATTCCGGTTTGGCGGTTCCCAAAGATCGATGTCCAGATGTTGTGGATTCTTAGGCGGTTCCTTTAAGACCGGGCTTCCGACCGTTGCATCAGTTGCCGGCATGTCCAGCCGGATCCGCTCACCGAGGACATCATTAAACAGTGGGAAGTCTCGCCCCAAAATAAGTGGATATGGGAGTTTAGGTGCTATGGCAGCTACCACCATAACAGTTTTGTCTTTGAGTGTGACTGGTAGTATTGTTCTTTCATACTCCTCTGTTGTGCCATGTACGCAAAGAACTTTCACTTTGGGCAACCGAGAAGTTATGGTTTCGGGTAAAGCAGAGCTGGAACCCAATGAGAGTTCACTCCCCGAGTCAACCAAGGCCAGAACAAGGCTTTGGTTGATTAGCACAGTCACCCGGAACAAACAAGGACTTCCTGATGTGGGACTCATGGTAAAACAGCTTGGAAATGCAGGCCCAATATGTGCTACAGAACAGTCCATGGGTTCCTGTAGTTTAGGACACTCTGCCTTAAAGTGGCCTGGCTCACCACATTCAAAACACTTCAGATTAGACAGCTTTGCACCTGGCCCTCTGTCCGTAGCAGTTTTGCCATTGGGCCCTGTGGCAAGGAATGTCAAACCTGGCTTTTGGCGTGGCAACGGCTTTGGCACAAATGCAGGTTCTTTTGTCATTTGCTGTAGCGCACAAAACCTTTCTACCACGGTGGCAAGCTCTTCATAAGTTTGTGGGTCTGATTGCAGAACCCACCTTTGCAAATCACGGTTCAGCCCCCGGATGCAGTGATCTATCGCCAGAACTTCAATAATCCGAGAAGGCGAATTCTCCTCAGGCTGCAGCCACTTCTTTAAAATTTTAGAAAGCTCAGCCACTTGCGCTCTGACCGTTTTTTTTTTATCATAGCGCCATTGGAGATAGCGCTGGGCTCTGCCTGGCCCGGAAACTCCAATGCGAGCCAATATCTCAGACTTTAGACACAGATAATCAGAGACCCGTTCCTCATCTAGATCCATATAAGCTCGCTGAGCTTCACCAGTCAGATATGGCACCAGTCTCTCAGCCCAATCTTTAGGAGGCCATTTTGCCCTTTTTGCAAGTCTCTCGAAAGACACCAGCTGGTGACATTTTCTGGAGAACAGGACCAGGTGGTTCATTTCTGTCATGCCTCACCTGGCTTAACTCTTCTCTTAAGAGCCTTGTGTTTTTCATCTGTGCCTCGGCAACTTGTAGCATCTGAGCTTGCTGCTGTTTCTGCGCAGCGGCCACATTCACGAGGGTTCTCAGTACTTCCTCCATGTTGACGTCTGCTTCCCGGAGCATCCCACTCCTGACACCACTTGTGGCAAGAGCCCACTACTGCAGAAGCACATGCATACAACTTCTTCCTTTTTATGGTTCTTTATTGTCAGGATGGTAATAATGTTTTGACACCGTATACTTGCACAGCAATTATGGAGACCCTCAACGCTTACTATACATAGTCCAGCTCTCTGTCCAGATCAGCCAGCTAGCCCAGCGTTGATCTCTCTGAACAATGAAACAAGCAGGGTTTTATACCTGACACTCCTCCCACAGGCCTAGCTTGATGGACAGGTGACACACCCACCTTCTCTTTAAAAGGAAACGCCCATCCCTGGCTCTGTTTAGACTATCAGACCCACCCTGTTTGTTTGCTGAGAGGAAGCAGCTTTTAAATCATGTAAGTAAACCAATTTTAAACTACACATATGTTTTTTACCTGGTTTAATCTCCACCTAGGTACATAACTGTACCAATGTTTTACTCTACTTCCCTGCTTTCTCTGCATATTGCCAGCTAAATGCCTCCTTTTGTTACAATAGGTTATTCATAAAAGATATATGATTTTTTCACTGCCAGATACACAGTGTCCCCTTTATTTGTGCTGCTTGAGAGACTAACCTTAATCTGGACGCTTCTCTGGGGAGTTCAAATCCACTGGTCTTCCTCTCTCTGGTTGCAGCCTGCAGCTATTGATTGAAAGCAGCCTTGTGACTCGCGCTCCTTATAGGCGCGGGCGCGGTCACTGGCTGCAGTAAACAAGCATCACCATTAAGTCACGCGAGAGCACAGCAAGGGACTCTCGTGTGACGTCATTGTATCGGCGGAACCCGTTACAACGGACGCGGCGGCCGTCAGTTTTTTAAAAAAAAAGTGTTTAAAAGAAAAAAAAAGAAAAGTCGGCTGAGCAGCCCCGGGCCCCCTGGAACACCTGGGCCCGGGTAAATAGTACCTGCCCCCCCCCCTCTCGGCGACCCTGCTCACAACTAAGAGAAAAAGACAGGACCACTGTCCGAGTGCATTATCTTTTTATTAGTAAAAGATGTTTCCATCAAGTCATACAAACAACAACAGGTAAAACACATCCAAAATTAAACTATGCTGCAAGTTTAATTACCCTTTTCCAAAGATGTTTTCATGTGTTCGATTGCAGCAAAGATGTAAATTGGGACCAATATATGGCTGTAGGGTGACACTGAACAAATTTGATGGTAGGTAAATAAAAGGATTTGTATCTATATAGAAAACATCTCTATAGCTGTAGCGCCTGCAGGGAACAGGACAGATGCACACAGAAAATTTTCCTCTCAAATGATGACCACCTCCTGTCCGCTTCTGAGTCACCCCAGCCGCTGTCCTATCCCAGCAGACCAGCAACCGAACCTCTGTAACCTCACTCCACTTCCCTCTACGGAAGAAACAGAAATTAAGGCCATGCCTACCAAGGAAGGACAGTCCGAGACCATGGCAATGAGCAGAGACACTCAAGTCAATCTTGCTTGCCGCCACCTCGATTTGTTCTTGTCAAGGGCGCGGGACTATGAGTACTTGGGACCAGGAACAGTCCCACCCCAAATACTCCACTCACCTCTCGGTGAGGGCCTAACCAGAAGTAGGAATAGAGTGTTATACTCACCGGGCACTCCAACTACCGATCCCTGCTCCTCTCCGTCACCTGTGGAAGACAGACACAACACAGCCTCCCTCTACTCTACAAGTGAGGCTAGTATGTACAACCCATATAACTAGCACTAGCTAACAGGCCCCAAGCTAAAACAAACAACTAACTAATGGTCGTGAACGAAACTTTACTATAAACTGGGTGTAGTGTACTCCCTAAGCCTCCTCCCTCTACCTACGGGGAACACCAGCCGGTGTTCACGTTCTACTCCAGAGGGCTGATCCTAAACCCTCACCCAGGTCGTACCGAGAAGACTATCTCCCCACTATGGGGTCACTCACGGAATCCCAAGGACCAGTCTCTACCTGCAAGATTGAGGCTCACTGAAGCAGCGCACCACCAGAGTGGCTGCACGGAACCACCAGTCGTCACTACCGGAACTCAAAACTTCTGCCTTCACCCAAGCAAAACACAGCCATAATCTGGAACTTCCAGGGATCCTGCTGAAACTTAAACTGGAACACCCAAATGGAACCACGGAACGTCCCCTGGAACTCAAATGGGCTGTGCTGCACTGCCAGTGAGATGCCCAATCACTGCCTTTGGAAACCAGCATAACCCCAGGGACCTACGTGATGGGAAGACTACCGTGTGTTCTTCCCTATCTGTGTGTGTGCTCCTAGCTACCCCTTGTCCCCACAGACACAGGTTATAACAGGAAAACAGTAAGGAAACAAGAGCATACCTTTAATGGGGGCATGACGTCTTGCACCTGTAAATAAACACACACAGCACAACCAAATACAATGCACAATACAGTATTCACCACACAGGCGGAATAAGACTCTGCTGCTGTATCTGGAAGGCTGACTACTGAATACACACCTCTGCTATCTGTTCATATGGACACCGGTAATCAGTTATCAGATCTTGACAGGGTCGCTTAGTCTTTTGTTTGCTTTTACAACAAAGATTTCTTTATTTGGTTAAGACATTTTTAGTACTCAGTACTAGAATTTGACAAAAAAGCAGGAATTCTTTGTCTCAGCTATAGTCTGTGAAACAGTGATTAAAATTCTTAGCTGTTGATAACATAATCATAAACTTTATATTAACTTTAACACTTATGCTATGTAATAAGCAGAGCCGTAGCTTAAAATTTTAGTGCCCAGGACGAGAAAGAAAGCTGTCACCCCCTTGCCTTCAATTTTAACCAAATTGTACCCTGGGCGGTCACCCCTCTTGCAAAGCCCTAGTTACAGCCCTGGTAATAAGAGACACTTTACCAACTTGTTGGTGAGGTGTTCCAAATGGGTTCCAAATGCCTCACTACCATCAATTTGCACTTTACCAACCTTCAACCTTGCTCATCGCTTTATATAGCTCTCTAGTCCTCCCAGGAAGGATGATGTGATTTATTGTCTATGATTATGTTATGTTGATCGTTTGGATTGCACAGTACAAATTTACCATTCATATCTACTAACTTATAATTGAAATTGGACAGAGACCTGAATTGATTGGAAGTTCTAGCTCATGTGATCTACTGAGCTCTGATTGGTTAGCGGCGATCATGTGACCGCCTCCTTTTCTATATAAACATTGTATACACTGATTAGTGTTATATGTGCCTCTGATGAAACGGCTATACGCAGAGAAACGTGTCAGTAGATTATACACGATTGGTGGAATTTTTTTTGATCTAGCTCCGGGGTTAAGTTTTTTACCATCCACGCAACAAAGAGGATTTATTATATTGACATTATGGCGGAGACTGGCTGTAGGTCCTTCCTATACTCAAGAGCTATAGGAACAGATAAGTCATTAGTGCATTATTTTTCCAGCCAAGGAAAGGACTATTTGATTCAGCATTTCCATCTGTTTATATCATTATCCTACTTATGGATGTTGCTCAAGAGATAAACAATTAATGTGCAATATGGATTAATATACTGGGAATATCCAATTATTATACATAATATATTGCAAAGGATTCCTATTTAATATTGTCTGATGTTTTTGTTAGGAATGTGCAATTTGTATGAAATATTAGAATAAATTATTATACAATTTCTCTAAGCTTTGCGCTCTTCCATTTTATGGTTATATCTTTGCTTATCGCCTGTACAGTATACTCCTGCCACTCCAAAAGCTACACCAGCATCGGGACTCCAGTCCCGGCATCGATCCCACGCACCAAGCTGTTTCACATACCTCTGGGGCTAAACCAGTGCACCCATACTATACCATGATCCAGCGCTCCAAGTGGCTGATCATATCTCCGTGGTTAGAACAACACACCCGTACCATACCTCGGCCTGTGCACCCAGTGGCACATCTTACCTCCAGGGCTAGACTAGCACACCCGCACTATACCACGGTCAGTGCACAAAGTGGCCAACCATGCCTCCTGGGCAAGACCAGCACACCCGTACCATTCCTTGGCCTGCGCACCATCTGGCCCATCTTATCTCCGGGGCTAGACCAGCACACCCGTACCATACCTCGGGTCGTGCACCAAGTGGCCCATCATACCTCCGGGGCTAGATCAGTACACCCGTACCAGTTACCAGAACTTGTGCACCTCCAAGCACATTGCCTCGGGCCAGTTCTATAATCCAGGCAACAATAACACTGGATCCAGCAGTCCGGCATGGGGGAAGGGATGCTTGCCCGGATCTAATTGACTCCTCCTTATCCTTATGAAGTCTGTCACCTTGATTCTGCCCCCTCTATGACCTTTACATAGGCATTACCAGTGCCTTGCTTCATTAACCCTTAGTGAGGCCAATAGTTACGTACTCAAAACTCAGCTTTTAATCTCACTTGTGCTTATTCCATCCCTCAGAACCAACTCTACATTTTCAGATAGATAATTAAGAGTGTGGATACGTTTTGTTTAATGTTGCCTAGCACCTGAAGCCTCCTCCCCTAAAGCATTACTCAAAAATGTCCCTGCACAAGCAAACATAGAGACACTTGAGTATGGTCATAGCATTACTGAATTAACAGTAATGTTGAAAAAATGTGGCCAAAAGTACTGCAAATGACAGCTCGACAACCAAAGTTGTTGTTGGTGGTGGGGGGGTGGGGGGTTTGGTTCACAGTTTTGCCCTGCAACTACCATATACAGATTTGTGTACAGATATACACATAGTAACCCCGCTATATCTTATCCCTTATGCTGCGCCTAATTCCTATCATCAACGCTGTGTTCTCACATTTAATTAGGGGCCTCCTACCGGAGTGTAGTAGGCGGTCTCTAACCGATCTCTATGTTTCCTCTTACTAACTCCAAAATGATTGTTAAGTATTTTAATTATCTTGCGCTGACCTTGTCTAGGGTAAGCCGAAGCTGACTCATCACTTGGCGTTGAAATGGTTGGACTAGACATGTGTGAATTGCATACAGTAGAACACTCATACTCACCGGCCGCTCCCTGCGCCTCCTGTCGAACTGCTCCAGCTCCTCCTTCATCCTCCGAACCGATCTGCTGGGCCCCCTGTTCAGTTGCTTCACGCCTCGACTCTTCTCCATGCTGCTGAGGAAGCACTAGCCCGCTCTCGTCTGCCGGCGCTGCTGATGAAGATAACTGCTTCTGTGGAACTAGATGAGAAAACACGTTATCACGCGGGGGAGACAGACTGAAGCGGGACCCCTGCAGGGGCAACTAAAGGGGGGGCGCCCATGAGATGACCCCAGAAACCAGTGGGCGGAGGGACCCCCTGACTCCTATCACACTGCCGTTCTGACAGGGGAGGCTGTGGATCCGTTCCAGACACACCAGCCGTATTAAAAAAGGAGGGTATAGGATAAGAGTGAAGGTACTGCCTGGACAGCGAGGGATAGGGGGCCAACCCGTTACTTCCTCCCTCCAACACGGGTCTGTAACCCCTCGGGGGGTATGGCAGTGACCCAGGGGTGGCTACACTGTCTGCCATGGGCCGATAGAAGAGCGCCGGTGGAAAAGGCAAGCTGCCCGCTAGGTCTGGCAAACCCTGCACCCGGCTAACAGATGGATATGGGGTTGGGTCCTGCTGCTGAAAAGTTACCCTGGTCCCAGGAGGAAAACTGCCCGGGGCTGGCCCCAACAGCCCTGGGGACTGGTTTGACTGAATCCCGGCCCTGATGGTAGATTCTCCAGAAAACAGAAGCGGGGAGGCCTTGGGGGGTGGGCTATCCCTAGCCCGTTGCAAAGGAAGGGAGGGCAGGGAGCTGGCCGACGTAACCCCAGGAAGGGCTGAAAAGGGGGGTTACATCCCCCGCTGAATGGGGTCGTGGGACTGCTGGCTGGGGAGTGAAAGACCCTGCTGCCTGGTGGGATGGGAAGGGGCACGGCTGTTAACATCCCCAACATACAGATGCTTAGCCAGAGTGGGAAGGTGATCTAATATGAATGGCCCGAGACCCCTATATGGGGACCCCTGCACCTGGACCCCAGCTGCCTCATTGATGTGCCCAGCCCCCGAACTAACAATCTCCCCGGCCACTGCTGAGGACTGCCCGACCGCAGCGTGCGCTGCGTGATTGAAACCCCGCCCCCGGATGCGACCGCCAGCCGCGTGACCCGGGGAAGGGTTACCTCCCGCCTCCGCCTGACCCCCCCGGACATGAGCGGCCTCGCCGCCCGCTCCGGAGCCTGGGATCTACTGCCGTGACTCGGGCCTACCCCGCTAGCTACTCTCGCGGCGCCCGAGTCCCGTGGTTGCCG
Source organism: Mixophyes fleayi (assembly GCF_038048845.1). Classification (NCBI taxonomy): domain Eukaryota; kingdom Metazoa; phylum Chordata; class Amphibia; order Anura; family Limnodynastidae; genus Mixophyes; species Mixophyes fleayi. Next base: position 58,492,954 of record NC_134409.1, read on the forward strand.
ACCACAATTAGGCCCCACCCCCCGGTTATGCACGCTGGACGGACCCGGCATCGTTCTCCGCTCTAGAGCGATGGGCAGTGGCATTGGGAGAACCTGTGTCCGCGGCTGAGATGGAAAGAGCCGCGAGGGGAGGGGGAGAACCCACCAGCCTGGCAGGGATGGACCTGGGGCGAGAAGAGGACATGGCAAAAGAGGGAGCACAAAGTACAGAAAAGAGAGGAGGGAATAGTAGCAGCAGCAGGAAAAAGAAAATAAAGGAGATAAAGCAGGAAAAACACAGATAAATGCAATCTGGAGAGAGATACTAAGCCTGATGCTGCTCTAAATCCGGATCCAGGAAACAGGAAGCTCTCTCCTCCTCCACTGCTGGATATATTCTTTGCACGACCACTCCCACCTCATCCCAGTTGGCTGATTTCATCACAAACTTAACCCCCTAATGGTAAGTAACATTATCAGCTCACAACACATGTTTTTAAACTCCTTCGGCTTAATGGCCTCTCTCATACTTTTAGTCTCCTGGACAAACCCATGTTAAATGCAAGGGGTGCAAATGAGTGCTCTGTTTTGCACATAAGTTAAATACTGACTGTTTTTTCATTTAACACACACATATCAAGTTTAAATTTCAGTGTACCAATAAGCTATCAAGTATTTGTGTGTTACATGAAAAAACAGTCAGTATTTAACTTATGTGCAAAACAGAACACTCATTTGCACCCCTTGAATTTAACATGGTTTTGTCCAGGAGACTGAAATAAGGATCCTCTTAATTTAAGATCCTTAAATAATCGGGCCCCTAGAAGTTGGGTAAAGACAGGAGGTGCTAAAGATATGATAAAGGTAGAGCAATAGATAGACAGTAAATTAATGGGTAGGTATATGCATCAGTACAATAGGCAGATAAATAAATAGACAGATATATAAAAATATATTAAAATAATAAATGAATAATAAAAAAAATAGTATCTAAAAATAAATCAGCAAATTGAACTGACAGGTGTGTAAGTAGGTCCCATAATGTGTGGCTGTTTTATGTTTCCAGAGATTATGTAACCTAGTGTAAGAATCTTTCTTGCTGGCTTGCCAACTCTCTTCACTCTTCTGGCTTCTACCACTATTGTAACAGTTTCAATTTGGAACAACTGCATAGGAAAACTGCTATCCTCGAGTCAGATTGTTCATAAGCATCTTTCGATTATAAATATTAGATTGTAATTTTGACAGAGGTGTTGCATCTAAGTGTCACTATGCTTGCTGCAAACTATTTAAATAGTTTGATGGGGCATACAAGAATTTAGTTGCTCGGGGAATGAAACCCATGCTCCTTTACCCTGCTGCTCTGTTTTGAACAAATGAATCAGGCAATTTATGAATTTGCTGCTAATGATGATATTCTTAACTGCTATTTTAACTGCTTTTAAGGGTGCTACAAGCTCAATAACTAAAAAGGTACAGAAGTAGGCCAGGCATTACCCAAATAATCTGCCTGTGCAAATAAACATAGAGAGACTTGACTATGGCAAGAAAAGGTTAAATTATTAATAATCTGGAAAATGTGTCCCAAAAAAAACTACAGATATCAGCTCTACAACCAAGGTTGGGGGGAGCCCCACCAACCAAATGAAAATGGGAGAGAACCACTATACCCACCACCTTGTGTTTGCCCCATCAAAGCCTCTCCCTTCCTTGGCATTATTCAAAACATATTCTTGCTGACCATTGGGCCACACACCACTCACTCTTTAGATAATCACCAAACCCCTAGGATCCAGCTGCAAACTGTGATTGGAGGTTACTGGCACAGCCCATAATTTCTCAAGAAATGCTAGCCATAACTTTATGCCACTGTTGATTTATTTAGACAGTCTGATGAAGTGGCTTCTTAATCCTAAAATGGTAATTTGCTACTCTCTGCTGTTATCACCCATTATGTAAACGTCAGGAGATTAGAAGGGACAGTATTTCTTTTAGTGTTATGTTCTTGGCTAGGGAGAACTTGGTTTGCTGCTTTTTAAGGCTCACAGGAAGGGCCAGAACATTATTAGAAAATCATAAACCATTCTACAAACTCTTCTATCAATAGGATTGATTTCTATACCCAGATATGTAACTTAGTGCTTGGATCCTCTGCAACTATGGGAACCCAGATGTGCAGGGAGACCATGCTAAATACATATATACATATATACCTGGTAATAGTAATAGTAATAAAGTGCTCAAAACATACCGAAACATGTAGACTACACTGGGCCCCCAAGATGAGTCGAGGATGGGGGAGCACAACCCGGAAGAGTGCCAGGGAGGAACATGTGTCCAGTACCAGCTGTATTCCCAGCTGAATGGCACACATAACACATAATACTACCAAAACTACTGTCACGGGCACTAGGAGTTTATACCCAGGTTTCACCAGATGGTAATGCTGCCAGAGGGGCGGAGGTACACCACGAACCTCTGAGCAGTGAGGTGAATGGTTGGAGTGTAAGGAACAGCAGGTAGATAGGAGATGAGTGAGGAAGTCAGTGACTTGCAGCTATAGATGTGATGAGTCAGCGACTTGGAGCTATAGATGAGATGAGTCAGTGACTTGGAGAGAAAGTTGTACCACTGTAGTGATGAGGAGACTGTACTGGTGCTGGTAGGTAGCGGGGTAGTCGGTGGTCTGCGTGTAGCAAGTTGTACCACCGCTGTGGTGAGAAGGCTTGTCCAACACAGATATGCAGGCACAACGAATAGTCTGTAGCAACAATGTGTAACTCGAGAAAGCAGAGCAGGTAATCAGCTGGAGAACTGAAGACACGAGCTGGAGAGTATTCAGTCTGTAGCGGTATGGGAACCATTTGAGGAGTAGAGCAGGGAATCAGCTGGAACTGAAGACATGAGCTAAACACAGGAACACCTTCAGAGACTCACAGGGAGTGAGAATCAAGATCAGGCAATGAACCTAAGGCCACAGGTGCCTTAAGTAGGATGAGGTGATAGATCCACCAATTAGGTTTAAAAGCAAGGTGTTAGTAGTTCAGGGATCCTGCACATGCGCAATGCGACAGGATGGCGGTTCAGCACAGGTGCTGGCAGGAATGACAGGGAACCACGCACCAGAGCAGAGGCACTCACGGTCCGGTGAGTGACAGTACCCCCCCTTTTAAAGGTGGGCACAGAACACTTGGAACCGGGTTTGGCCGGAAATTTGGAATAGAATCTTTTTAGCAGGGCTGGAGCGTTGAGGTCATCTGCACGGATCCAAGAACGCTCCTCTGGACCAAAGCCTTTCCAATATACGAGGAAGCAAAGAATTCCTCGCAAAAATTTGGCATCTAGGATGAGGGTAATTTCAAACTTCTCCTCCTGATGAACCTGTACTGGTCGAGGTACTGAAGGAGGAACAGAGAAGCGGTTGATAATAAGAGGTTTGAGAAATGAGACGTGGAAGGCATTGGAGATACGAAGGTTCTTTCGGTAAAAGTAATTTGAAGCATACCGGATTTATCACCTGAGTGATCTTGTATGGACCGATGAAGCGTGGTGCGAACTTCATGGACGGAACCTTCAGGCGAATATTTTTGGTAGAAAGCCATACGCGGTCTCCAATCTTGAGTGGTGGAATGACTCGCCTCTTTTTGTCTGCAAAAAATTTGTATCTGGCAGATGCTTTTTTCAGGGAGGACTTCACCTGAGACCAGATGGTTTTGAAATTTTGACATAATCTCTCCACCGCAGGGACTTGGATGGGAGGGAGGGCAGGAAACTCTGGGAGAGACGGATGATGACCGTATACCACGAAAAAAGGAGTCTTTGAAGAAGACTCGTGATACATATTATTGTGGGCAAATTCAGCCCACGGGAGTAAATCTACCCAGTTATCTTGGTTGGCTGAGGAGAACATTCTTATGAAGGTCTCAAGGTCTTGATTGACTCTCTCGGCCTGTCCGTTTGATTGAGGATTGTATGAGGATGATAGAGACAGTCGAATACCCAAGGTCTTGCAAAGGGCTCGCCAGAATCTAGAGATGAACTGCATTCCTCTATCAGACACAATCTCGGAAGGACAGCCATGAATCAGAAAGATCTCCTTGATAAAATGGTCAGCCAAAGTAGATGAAGAAGGTAATCCAGTTAAAGGAACGAAGTGAGCCATCTTGGAAAATCTATCCACCACTACCCAGATGGTATTGCTTCTCTTGCTAGGAGGAAGTTCGGTGACAAAGTCCATACTAATATGGGTCCATGGTTTGGTAGGAATAGGTAGTGGTTGGAGTAATCCCGCCGGTGTTCTGCAGGACGATTTGAATTGAGAGCAAATCTCACACGCGGCCACAAACTCTTTGACATCCTTTCTAATAGAGGGCCACCAGTAACTCTGAGAAAGGATCTCAAATGTCTTTCGTTCACCAGAATGTCCAGAAAAACGGGAAGAATGGTACCATGATAATATTTTCCTATGTAGAGATGGCGGAACAAGAGTTTTCCCAAAAGGTAGCGCATTGGTGGAAGAAGTGGCCAGAGCCACACATTTGGGATCCAGTATGGGATGATCGGAACAATCCACGATGTCAGAGGGGGCCGCAAACGCCCGAGATAAGGCGTCTGCTTTTCTGTTCTTTGCAGCTGGTTTGAAGGTTATTATAAGCTCAAATCGGGAAAAGAAAAGTGACCATCTTGCCTGTCGAGGGTTTAAGCATTGAGCAGATTGCAGGTAGAGAAGATTCTTATGGTCGGTGAAGATGGTTACAGGGTGGCGAGCCCCTTCCAGTAGATATCTCCATTCCTCCAATGCCACTTTTATAGCCAACAGTTCCTTGTCTCCGATGGTATAGTTTTTCTCAGCGGGTAGAAGACCCCGGGAGTAGAAGGCACAAGGATGAAACTTCTGTTGTTCAGATCTTTGGGAAAGAATGGCCCCTAGTCCGACATTAGAGGCATCTACTTCGAGGAAGAAAGGAAGGTTCACGTCAGGCTGTTGAAGAACAGGAGCGGTAGAAAATGCTTCTTTCAGGGACTGAAAGGCTTAAAGAGCCTACGAAGACCAATGTTTGGTATTAGCGCCCTTCCAGGTCAGGGCCACAATGGGAGAGGCAATAGAGGAAAAGTTTAAAATGAAACGTCTGTAATAATTTGCGAAGCCAAGAAAGCGTTGTATTGCCCTAAGGGTAGTTGGCTGGGGCCAAAGTAGCACGGCATTGACTTTTTCAGGATCCATCTCCAGGCCTACTCCGGACACGATATATCCCAAGAATGGAATTTGGGATAGTTCAAAGGAGCACTTTTCCAACTTACAAAACAGTAGGTTTCTCCGGATTCCGGAAAGGACTTCTGCCACATGTTGATGGTGAGAGGAGAGATCCTGAGAGAATATTAAAATATCGTCCAGGTAGACAACGACACAGACGTACAATAGGTCCCGGAAGATCTCATTCACAAATCCCTGGAAGACAGCAGGGGCGTTACACAATCCGAAAGGCATAACTAGATATTCATAGTCACCATCCCTGGTATTAAATGCTGTCTTCCATTCGTCACCGGACTTGATTCGGATTAAGTTGTACGCGCCACGGAGATCAAGTTTGGTAAATATCCGGGCACCTTTAATACGGTCAAAGAGTTTGGCAATAAGCGGGATAGGGTAGCGTTTTTTAACGGTTATGGCATTGAGCCCCCGATAGTCTATGCATGGTCTGAGAGAACCATCTTTCTTTTTCACAAAAAAAACCCCCGCTCCAGCGGGAGAGCTGGATGGTCGGATAAATCCGTGATGGAGATTTTCCTTGATATACTCAGACATTGCCTGAGTCTCTGGTAGTGAGAGGGGGTATACACGGCCCCTAGGGGGGTTCTTGCCAGGTTGTAGGTCTATGGGACAATCCCATGCCTGGTGGGGCGGCAGGCGTTCAGATTGGGCTTTATCGAACACATCTGCAAAGGAGGCATACTGAGGAGGAAGACCCGGTGGACAGGATTTTATAGAAGACTTGTTGATTTTGAGTCGAACCACTTGAGTCAGATATCTATGACGACAATCCGGACCCCAGGATGTGACTTGGGGAGTATTCCAGTCAATTTGTGGAGAATGAAGTTGAAGCCATGGGAGGCCAAGTATGATGGGACTAGTGGTAACAGGAAGACCCAACAAAGAAATTTGCTCTTGATGTAAGGCTCTAATTTGGAGGGTTAAAGGAGTCGTACATTGAGTGATAAGTCCATTAATTATTCGGGAGCCGTCTATAGCGGTGACAGCGATAGCTGTTCTTAAAGGGATCACTGGTAGGGACCACTGATTCACTAAAGAGCTATAAATAAAATTTCCAGCAGCAGCGGAGTCCAGAAGTGCTTGAGTCATATAAGATTTGGTAGAGGTGAAAACAGTAACATCAAAAGCACAAACTTTAGAATCCATAGCAGATGGAGAGGATTCCAGAGACCCTAACCTTACCTCTCCAGAACTGGTAAGGGCCTGGCATTTCCCGACTTTTTTGGGACATGAGTTCAACATATGAGTAGAGTCAGCGCAATAGATGCAGAGTCTGTTTCTTATTCGTCGATCCCTCTCTTCAGATGTTAGTTTTGAGCGTCCTACCTCCATGGGTTCTACTGGAGGTGGAGGATGACGAATTTGAGGTGTTGGGCGAATGAACCCTTTTGAAGAGCTTGTTCTTTCGGACTCCCTCTCACGGAATCTCATGTCTACTCTGTGGCATAGAGAAATCAGATCGTCCAAGAAGGAGGGTGACTCTTGTGTGGTCAGTGCGTCTTTGATCTTGTCCGCCAGACCCTGCCAGAAGGCAGCTATCAGGACCTCGGTGTTCCACTGAAGTTCAGAGGCGAGTATCCGAAATTGGATGACGTACTGGGCCACAGAGCGTGATCCTTGGCGTAGTCGGAGAATACTAGAAGCCACAGAAATGACACGGCCAGGTTCGTCAAAGATTTTTTGAAACGTAGAGATGAACAGGGCACTATCCTCCAACAGGGGGTCATTTCTTTCCCACAGAGAGCCTGTCGCAAGAGACTGTCTGGAAAACAAAGAGATGAGATAGGCCACTTTGGAACGATGAGTAGAAAAGTTGTGGGGTTGGAGCTCGAAATGGAGAGAGCACTGATTAAGGAAGCCCCTACAAGTTTTCGGGTCTCCGTCATATTTTGAGGGAGTAGGCAGGTGTAGCGTGGAAGCAGTAGACACCTGGGATGGCACTGGAGAAGAAAAAGATACTGGAGGTTCAACGGTAGCTGACACATTTTGCGCTGGGTCTCCTCGAGCGGCTAGAGTCTGAAGACACTGGAACAATTGTTGCTGCCGAACATCCTGTTGTTCCACCCGAGTGACCAGATGCTGCAGCATCTCCCTAGCTGTTGGCTCCAATACTGGGTCTGTCATGGCCTGATCTTACTGTCACGGGCACTAGGAGTTTCTACCCAGGTTCCACCAGATGGTAATGCTGCCAGAGGGGCGGAGGTACACCACGAACCTCTGAGCAGTGAGGTGAATGGTTGGAGTGTAAGGAACAGCAGGTAGATAGGAGATGAGTGAGGAAGTCAGCGACTTGCAGCTATAGATGTGATGAGTCAGTGACTTGCAGCTATAGATGTGATGAGTCAGCGACTTGGAGCTATAGATGAGATGAGTCAGTAACTTGGAGAGCAAGTTGTACCACTGTAGTGATGAGGAGACTGTACTGGTGCTGGTAGGTAGCGGGGTAGTCGGTGGTCTGCGTGTAGCAAGTTGTACCACCGGTGTGGTGAGAAGGCTTGTCCAACACAGATATGCAGGCACAACGAATAGTCTGTAGCAACAATGTGTAACTCGAGAAAGCAGAGCAGGTAATCAGCTGGAGAACTGAAGACACGAGCTGGAGAGTATTCAGTGTGTAGCGGTATGGGAACCGTTTGAGGAGTAGAGCAGGGAATCAGCTGGAACTGAAGACACGAGCTAAACACAGGAACACCTTCAGAGACTCACAGGGAGTGAGAATCAAGATCAGGCAATGAACCCAAGGCCACAGGTGCCTTAAGTAGGATGAGGTGATTGATCCACCAATTAGGTTTAAAAGCAAGGTGTTAGTAGTTCAGGGATCCTGCACATGCGCAATGCGACAGGATGGCGGGCGGCCGCGGTTCAGCACAGGTGCTGGCAGGAATGACAGGGAACCACGCACCAGAGCAGAGGCACTCACGGTCCGGTGAGTGACAACTACATTTGAATAGAAGACAGTTTGAACTGCATCAAAAACACAGAAGAAACATTTGCCATCAGAGTTTTTGAGGGGACACAGATATAACCAGGTGGTCTAAAATTGGGCATCGAAAAGTGGAGTTAGGAAGTCAAACCCTATACAATCTATGTCCTCACGTGAGAAAGTGGGCTACGAAACATAGAAGGCAGCACCTGAGAGTCAGCGAGCAAACATTACATTGCAGGACTCCGAGTCTCCAGGTTAAGGCCACAGAAGTACTGGAGACGATAGCAAGAAACTCGGTCCCAGTGGGGTACCTGAAAGAGAGAGAAAGAGTATAAAATCTTGGAGATTCATGCCTCAGGGTCTGGCTTGGCCCACCGTGGACCACTCTGTGTTAATTTGGGCTTGAGGTTGAGAGGTGGTAGGAGGACAGGTGATGTCCCAGCCTTTCAGTAGTTGGATGCGCTTGTCAGGAGTAGAGATGACGTCAGTAGAATTATTCCTTTGAATGATGAGATTTACTGGGAAACCCCAACGGTAAGAGATGTCACTACTCCACAGGGCCAAGGTGACAGCATGAAATGATCTCCTCTTAAGAATAGTGATTGAGGAAAAATCAGGAAATAATTGAATGTAAGAGAGAACCTTCGCGTTGTCAGCGGCTCTAGCCGCTCTCAAGAGCTGGTACTTCATGTGGAAAAAGTGCATCCGAAGAAGCGTGTCCCTAGGAGAAGAACCCGTGTGCTCGGAGTTTGGGCAATCTATGGACTCGATCGATAAGAAGGTCCCGCTCCAAAGCCAAGGGGAGAAGCTTGCACAACAGTGTCATGACATATGAGTAAAGGTCGGCGTTGACCACTATGTCAGGGATTTCACTGATTTTAATATTATTACGCCTAGACCAAACTTACATGGTTTGTCTCTAAGGGAGTCCAGTTCCTGCTGGAGGGTATCGTGGGCACCTATTAGTTCATTGTGGTATGACACCAATTTGCCCATTTTCTGACCCAGTTGTCCTGGTTGGCAGAGGAGAAGATTCAGAGGATGGTCTGGAGATTCTGGTTGACTCTCTCTGTCTGCTCATTAGATTGTGGATGATATGCCGAGGAGAAATTTAATTGGATGCTATGGACCTTACCAGTGCTCTCTAAAACTTAGAGATAAATTGAACCCCACAATCTAACACAATTTCTAGAGGGCAGCCGTGAAGGAGGAAAATCTCCTTATCAAATTGTTGTGCTAAATAAATGTGCCATCTTCGAAAAAGAGTCAATAATTACCCAAATGGTAACAAACCCCGTGCTGGGAGGAAGGTCAGTGACAAAGTCCATACTGATGTGTGACCAAGGTCTAGATGGTAAAGGAAGGAGCAATAGAGGGCCAGTAGGATGTTATTGAGAAGGTTTGGGTTTCACAAAGATGTTACAAGCAACCACAAAGTCTTTCACATCGATTCGGTGAGTAGGCCACGAGTAGGTCCTAGAGATAAGTTCAAAGGTTTTGAGGAAACCTGCATTGCTAGCGAGACGTGAGGCATGGAACTAACAAACAAGCATCTTCCGAAGGTGAGCTGGAACAAATGTTTTGCCTGGAGGAGAAGAAGTGGAGGAAGACACCAAGGAGAAACAAAGGCAGTTGGGGTCCAATGGGATCCGCTTTTTTGTTCATATGACCCTGCTTGTATGTCACATGCAGGTTAAAGCGCGAAAAAGAATAGTAACCAACGAGTATGACGGGGGTTAAGGCACGGATCAGTCTGGAGATTTTTGTGATTCGTAAAAATGGTAACCACATGCTGAGCACCTTTCAGAAGATCGCACCATTCGGAAAGAGCTAGCTTCATTGCCATCAATACCTTATCACCAATGGTGTAATTCCATTCTGCAGGCAAGATCTTGCAAGAGAAGAAGGCACAAGGTTATTGGACAGGGATTTTTGGGAGAGCACAGCGGCTACTCCCAAATCGAAGGCATCCACTTCAAGGAAAAATGGCTGAGTAATATCAGGTTGTCTGAGGATGGATGCTTATATAAAGGTATGTTTGAAGAAACTAAAGGCTTCCAGGGCTTCCAAAGACTAGTTTTTAGTATTGGCTCCCTTCCTGGTAAGGGCCACAATAGGAGCAATCATAGTGGAGTAATTTTGGATGAAATGTCTGTAGTAATTCGAGATACCTAGGAAGCGTTGGACAGATTTGAGACCGGATGGAAGCGGTCAATCCAAGATAGCACAAACCTTTTCAGGATCCATACATAAGCCAGAACCAGAGACAAAATATCCGAGGAAAGGCATTGAGGGAGCTTCAAAGGAACATTTTTCCAAATTACAGTAGAGATGATTCTTGCACAGCATGGAGAGAACTTCAGAGACATATAGACGGTGTGACACAGTATCTCGAGAGAATATGAGAATGTCATCGAGATACACCGCTGCACAGAAATAGAGGAGATCCCTAAAAATCTCAATAACAAAACTTTGAAACATGGCTGGGACATTACAGAGACCAAAGGCATAATGAGATACTGGTCAATAGGACAGTCCCAGAGACGGTGAGATGGTAGGAGTTCTGACCGTCCCTTGTCAAACACGTTTGAGAAAGCCAAGCACTGAGAGGGAACAACCGAAGGAATCTGGTCTGTGGTGGTGGAAATTTATTGTAGGGGTTTCACCTGTGTCAGGCACCGGGATTGGCAGGTAGTGCTCAAGGCCAAAACTTGCAAGGAATTTCAATCCACTTGTGGGGAATGAAGCTGGAGCCAAGGAAGACCCAGAATAAGAGGAGTAGTAATTTGGGGTAAAACCAAAAATGAAATTTGCTCAGAGTGTAAGACCCCTATTGGGAGTGTAAGAGGCCTGGGGCCTGATTCATTAAGGATCTTAAATTAAGAAGTTTGTTTATTTAAGTCTCCTGGACAAAACCATGTTACAATGCAAGGGGTGCAAATGAGTTTTCTGTTTTGCACATAAGTTAAATACTGACTGTTTTTTCATGTACCACACAAATACTTGATAGCTTATTTGTACGCTTAAATTTAAAGTTGATATTTGTGTGCTACATGAACAAACAGTCAGTATTTAACTTATGTGCAAAACAAAAAACTCATTTGCACCCCTTGCATTGTAACATGGTTTTGTCCAGGAGACTTAAATAACAAACTTCTTAATTTAAGATCTTTAATGAATCAGGCCACTGGTCTGGAGGTGGATTACTCCATTAGGGAGCCAAGAACCATCAATGACAGTGTTGACAACAGGATTCTTTAAGGGAACCATAGGCAGGGTCAACTGAGAAACTAAAGAGTGAGAAATGAAGTTCCCAACTGCACTGGAGGTTGTGGGACTGAAACGCACTGGAAGCATACTGTGAATAAATGGGAGTAGAGCGTATGCTAAACAAAGGAGAGGATTTAGAAGTCCCCAGGCAGTCCCCGAAGCAGGTTGGGGCTTGATGTTTCCTGAACTTTTTGGGCACGATTCAAGAAAATGCGCAAACTCAGCACAATAGATGCAGAGATTATTCCTTTTCCTCCTTTCACATTCCTCTGGGGACAAATAAGCTCGACCTAGTTGCATGGGTTTGTCTGGCGTTGCAAGAGGTTGAAAACGTGGATATAATTTAAAGGTAGGTAGGCGAGCATGGTCTATCTCAGCAGATCTTCCCCGGATCTGCAAGTCTATGCGATTACACAGGAAAATGAGGGCATTCAGGGTGGATGGTAAGTCCTGAGAGGCCAGTATATCCTTAATGCAATCAGATAGACCCTACCAAAAAGCGGCCACTAGAGCATTGTTATTCCACTAGAGCTCTGAAGAGAGTGTGGAATTCAATTACATATTGAGCCACCGAATGTTGGAGTCTAAGAATACTAGGAGCGGCTGAAGTGACAGTCCGGGTTCATCAAAAAATTAGGGAAAGCGGATATGAAAGAGGGCCAGGCCAAAGCTTGTCCTGTCAACAAATAAATAATATAAGCGACTTTTGTTCTGTCAGTGGGAAAATTGTGGGGCTGGAGTTCAAAATTGATTTGAACACTGGTTCGGGAACCCACGACAGATATTGGGATCTCCATCAAATTTAGATGGTGTTGGTAGTCTAAGAGTAGAGGAGGCAGCAGAAGAGGGTTGGGTACGTCAAAGTGACGCTGAAAAATCCGACAGCGCCAAACTCTTCATGATCACACTGATGGTGTCATCCCTGACACACTCCTCAGGATGCTTTATTGTTGGCATGACACAGGAGTGATGGTATCGCTAACCTTTCCTTTCCGGACAAGTGTTTTTCCAGATGTCCCAAACAAACTGAAAGAATCACTGACCTGATGTCAGCTGGTCCTTTTGTGGCAGGGCTGAAATGCAGTGGAAATGTTGTTTTTGGGATAAAGTTCATTGTCATGGCAAAGAGGGACTTTGAAATTAATTGCAATTCATCTGATCACTCTTCATGACATTCTGTAGTATATGCAAGTTGCCAGCATAAAAACTGAGACAGCAGACTTTGTGAAAAATAATATTTGTGTCATTCTCAAAGCTTTTGGCCATGACTGTACTTGCAGCCCTTCCTTATAGCAGACCCCATCATTAGGAACTTCACCTGGACAAAACGAAGTATAAGAAAATGTGCATACACATATGTATGGAGATGTGCCAGAACAAAGAAATATACGTAAAAATTATATTATGGACAGTCCAACCATTATCCATTGATTAAATTAGCCATATAAGTTCACAAGGGAGTCTGTTACACATCTCGAAAATCCTGTCACAAAGACAATAATGAGCAGTTCCATAGATACAATCCTTAATGGGCACGTCCATATATTTTATATGAACGATTGGGTTCATTTAAATTGATATATGGTAATGATAATAGTTGAGGCTACAACAGGGTAGGGAAAATGCAACATTACTGAAATTAATAACAAACATAATATATCAAAGCACAAACGGCCTGACTGAGCAACATGTCATGAAAGTGGGGACAGGCTGGGAACATGGGGGGGAGGGGTAGGTGGGTTTAGAAAACAAGGGTCTGTACTGGAAGGGGGGGATCCAGTAGACACCCGTGGGCAGGGGGGCTCTGTTGGACGGGGAACCACTGTGCGCCCAGCAGGGATATGCAGTGGGGAGACCCCCCCTTCCATGCACTTGGGTAATGGGCGCACTTATCACTATGTGCATGTCAGAATCACTCTGTGGAATTGATGATACCTGCCAGCAGTTGGCGCTACTGAGTACTGAGGCGCGGAGTCTAACACGCCCCTGGTTTTCACCAGGAACCCCTGCAAGGAGGTATGGACTTTGCTGCAAGGGACGCGCAGGTTGCGGCCCTCAGTATCAGTCAGCTGGCTAGGTAACAATTAAGGCAGCGGTGACAACCCACCAGGATGCAGGATGGAAGAGTAGTCAACAAGCCGGGTCAAAACCAGGGGAACGCATATAGCCAAATCAGAAGCAGGAGAATGGTCAGGAAGCCGGGTCAATACCAAATATCAGCCTAAGCCAGAATCAGGAACTAAAGGAGAAGTCAGGAACAAGCCGGGTCAGAATCCAAATAACAGCAACACAGGAACAAATGCCGGAGCAAGGCTGACGACCAAATACTCTGGCAGTAGACATGTGTCAGAGGCTGCTTTATATACCCTAAGGTGCCTCCTGATAGGGTTAGGGAGATTTTGGCGGTAAGACATGCTGGCTGCAGACAGGTAAGCAGAGATAGCGTCCCGCTGCTAGGCAACAGGACGTGGTTGCTGAGAAGATGCAGGCATCCGTCTCCTGCACCAAGTGTCAGAGACGGAGATGGCGCCTGACAGTGCACAGTTGTTGGAGGAGGGAGGCAACATTATTAACTGGTGCAACTATGCAAATTAAGAATTCCATTGAGATACAAAAGGTGGACAGCATATAAGGGGCTTCTCAATGTATGCAAACTATAAGAAATCACAATAATAAGCACAGGTAAACAAACATAAATGAAAACCATTTTGTTTTAATATTGACACTTGAAGTAAATACATAAGACAGTTCAAATGTCCCCTTATAGCCATGAGCTATGTGTCTGCATATGTGAACAAATAAAATGCGGAAGTTAGTAAAAAATAAGAACATGGGTGCAAACTAGAGATGCTCACTGACCTTCGTGTTTTGGTTTTGATTTTGGACCTGGATTACAGTTGTGTTTTGGTTTTGGTTTTGCCAAATCGCCCTTGTGTGTTTTGGTTTTGGTTTTGGTTTTGTTTGGTTTTGTTTTGCAATTTGTTAAAAAAATAACATTTTTTGGGACAAAAATAACATAATTTAGGTATTATTTTGTACCTACATTATTATTAACCTCACTAACACTAATTTCTAGTCATTTCCATTCAATTTTGACCATCTCCTAGGTCACAATATGATTTTCATACACTTTAAAAGAAAAATTGCTGCAGTTCTAGCCAGTGATAAGAAAAAAGCCATTGTCATGCCTGGGAATAAGAACAAAAATCCACCTCTTAAGTGTGGAATTATTTTTACACAAATTATGACAACAGTTGTCTAGCCATTTGTAGCATTTTTAAAGCCACACTCAGTAGAGGTAGGGACCTTAACCATCTGGGATCCTCATCCATGTTACGTCATTTTTCAGAGAGTTCTTGGGAAGCTGTTGGGAAAATGAGAAACTTAGGTTAAAAAAAATAACAACAAGCAGTCCAGCATCATCTACCTCCCTTCTCTCATCTACATCCCAGCACCTGAAATCTACACCCCTAACACCTTTATCATCAATATCCCCAGAACCAATAATTTACAGTTAAACAGTCCTTTGCAAGAGGAAGCAAGTATGAAACCTATCACCCAGTCGCAAAGAAGATCACAGGCACCCTGGGTACTATGCTAGTATTAGATCTGCGTCCAATGTCCACTATTAATACAGTTGGTTTAAGACATTTAATTGAGGTGTTCTGTCCCTGTTAGCAAATGTCATCACTATACCATTTTACTAGAAAAGCTATTACCCACCTGTACCTGAAGGTTCCTAAAAATTTAATTATTGGGCTACAAAATGGCATTCTACCCACTGTACACTTAACAACAGATATGTGGGCAAGGGGAACTGGGCAAAGTAAAGATTATATGACTGTGACAGGCCACTGGGTTGGTTATTCGCCTTCACCAGCAGGGACAGCAGCAGCATGTACCCAAGTAAGTCCCATTTTCCAGAAGTAGGCTACTCTGTGTATCAGAAGCTTCACTAAGAGGCATACAGCTGACAATCTGTTCCAAAAACTAAGGGATGTCATTGAAAGATGGCTAATCCTGCTTTGACTCTCCTGAGGATATGTAATTTCTGATTATGACCCCAATATTGTTCTAGCATTACAGCGGGGTTGAATTCCATCACATTTCCTGTTTTGCACACACAATCAATTTGGTGCTACAGAACTTTTAAAAAATGACATGCAGGAGATGCTGTCTGTGTCCTGAAAAAATTAGGGTCAATTTCTGCAACAGCATGTAGGAGAATGCAGTAGCTGCAAGAAGACTAGCATTTGAGGGGAATGTACTTTAGTCCAGCGAAGTAGTCACCTGTGAAGAGAGTGCAGATACGGTTAGCTTGAATCAAGAGATTGCCTTAATAATACATTTTGACAAGGAGCTACAGAAATTTAACGTGTTAAATAAAACAAAGTAAATGAGCTAACTATATTTTAATTGTAGATTAAATACTTAATTTGCTTCGCAAGGATCCAAGAGTTATTAACATCTTGTTTGGACGTCTTCTCCTTCAGTTTTTCTGGCAACTGCTTATTCGAAAAAAAATTGCTTTCCCAAGACACCCAGTTTTGATGCAGATGAGTCCACACAACATTTTGATATTTGCTCTGCTGTAAAAGAATTGGCCAAAAATCGTGACAGCTCTGCCATAAAATCAGTAATTCCATTTGGAAGGCCATTATCGGCAATTACATCATACTACACAGACTTCTATGACGGTGGGATGAATTAGTATTGTTTGAGGAAGATTATCACTAAACCCTGCCACCTCTCCTGTTTCTGAGTGAGCTATGGTACAATAAAATGTAACTGCAGATTTAGACCAAGACCTATTATTTCTATTTCAGCAATTACAATTAGCAATGGAGCTCCTCTCTTTGGGTGTTACCTATATAAGGCATTAGAATTTGCCTGCAAATTCTACAGACAAGCCTGCTTGTCTTCCTCTTCATCAATGACTCTTAGCAATTGAGTACTCGTCTTTGGGTGTATATTACACCCAAACCTTATTAGTGCAAATTAGGAAACATACAGTTTAATCCCTGCTAGGCCCTCCACCATCCTTTGCGTATTAATAGTAGGATTGGTTGGAGTTATGGGCAAGGTCACACTTTTTTTGTCAAATCCTTCAAACCAGCCCAGATGTCAAACTGTTGTGGTCTGCCACCTGCGTCATCCCTGCTTGTGTTTGGAAAGTGCAAATTGGTGCCAGAACCCCACGTGTCAGAACTGCTGCCACTGGTGTTACACTGCTGCCACTGGTGCAGGACTTACACAATCAACTGCATCCTCATCTGCGCCCTCGTGGGCTACCCAAATCTCACCCTCATCCTCTTCTAATTCCAAAGTGTCATCCTCACTTGATATATCACCAGCTACACTCGGGCTGTTCAGGCACACATCAGCAGAACTGCTGAAAGGGCCCTTCTTTATGGGAACATTATCAGAATGCTCACGATTAGACATACCACTGGTGGATGGACTCTCCTCAGGGATTGGTGTCATTTCTGATTCTGAGCATACATTATCCTCTAATGACTTACTGTTTTCTTGCAGCTCGACTTTGAAACGTACCAGTAGTTGTGCACCACTTTTAGACTCCAAATTACTTGGTCTTGCTTGGTCACGAGTGACAGTACAAAAAGAAGGCTCAGTAACATTTTTTGATCTGCCACTAATAGAGAAAGGCGAAGGCCTCATTCTTTCTTTGCCACTGCGTATGTAGAATGGCATGTTGGCAATTTTTTTTTTATCGGCAGTTAACTTTTCCTCAGTTACACTTCTTTTTCGCTTCAACACGGTAAATTTTATTTTGGTGTGTGTTTTTTCCCTGATTTAAAAAGACTCTGTACTTTTACATAGGCTTTACCAGATGACGTACTGGGAACACTACCATCAGGACTGGTGCCATCACCTGCTTGCTGATTCTGCTCATATATGGACTGCTTTGAATCCATTTTAATGAGCCCATACCACTTGTAGTGCAAAATATTCAATAGATATTGCTGTTAAATATGACTTTTTGCAGCCAGAAAAATTAGTGTTTCACACTGGGGAATATGGGACACCCCAAAGCACTTGTAGTGCAAAATATTGAAAAAAAAGCCTCCTCTATCCTCCTCTTTTCCTGCTCTAACAATTGCTAATAGAATTGGTAATAATAATAATAGAATTGAATAGATTAGAATTGAAATAATAATACAAAGAATAAGGTGTACAATTATTGCTCTGTCCCTGCTCTAATACAGCCTGTGACCTAACCCTGCTCTCTCCCTCTGTCAAATGGCGATGGATTGCTATGTAGGCGGGTATTTTTGCTTTTCAAATATCGTGAGAACCGAGCTCTGAGATCCGACTACGTCATGATGACGTTTTGCCTCGATTTCGATTCCGAACAGGCGGGAGAGTACCGAGCCTGCTCAGCTCGGTACTCGGATAGGTGAAGTTCGGGTGGGTTCGGTTCTCGGGGAACCGAGCCCGCCCATCTCTAGTGCAAATGAAAATGGTGCGTCACTGTATATGTCTAGGACATGCATGATCTTGTGTGGTTATAGAATAGAATTCATAGCTATATTGATTGATAAGAATGCTATTGCATTTAAAAGGGATGTACTAAATGGATAATCACAGAAAAGGATGATGAAGATGATTGCCTACAGTTAAATTTTCTGCTTATAGATGGTACTAACATCTTTCTTTCACCCAATGCTTTTAATAGAGAAAAAAAATCTCAAACATTAAAGTAGCTTTATTTAAAATATAGTAATGTTTAATGTCTACAATATGTTTCATATTTTAAATATGCACAAAGAGTAAATTATACCTTAATATACATACCTGTCGATAAAAAAATAGCGTAATAAAATGTAATAATAATAAATTTGCATGCATTGATTTATTCTAGCAAAACAGGTCTATCATTTTCAGTTATGTGAGATGAAGGCCTTTTAAGAATAGATATGAACACCTGGAACCGTTTTCTATGTATTTCCAGAGGGAAAGTGGCTATATCTTTTTAATTTATGTGGGATGATCACATTTTAAGCATAAATATGTGCACCTGGGACTGTTATCTATGTGTTTCCAGTGGGAATATAGCTAGATCTGTTTTTTTCCATGGGATACAGGCATTAAAAGCATAGATGGGTACACCGTTGTTGAAGAACACAAGCAATCACAAAAATAAAATACTGTGTATAATATTTTAATATATACCATTCATTTTTATTGGAGGTGACTTTTGTCTTTATATTCGCTAAATTTAAAAATTTTGAAAAATATTTCTGAATCCTACATTTTTGTCTCCTAGATGCAAAGAATATATAACAAGCCCTGTGTGGGACATCCTCTGTCCCTCTTCATTCTTATCTTTATTTACCCCTTGATCATATCAAGTGTTTTAGGGTTCTGGACTGTTTATTACCTCCATATATATAAATATTTATTGGATAATGCACTTCATACTGTAATGTATATAATTTTTACTTTAGTCTTATCTATATTTAAAACCGTATGCTTCTTGTAGTTTGCAACATTCTGCCATCCAGTGTTGTAGAGGTGAACTGCAGGCAAAGAAAAATAAAGTAAACAGAAAAGAAAACAGAGGAAAGAGATGAAGAGGAGAAGATGAATAAGGAACAGGTGAAAAAAACATGGGCAAGCTGAAGGCTAAACTTAAAGCGGCAATTGCTTTAATGGCAAGTTTTACCTTTAAAGCCATTGCCGCTTTCAATTTACCATGCAAAGTTGCTGGATATCAGCGATTTGCAAAAATCGCTATTTGATACATTTACCCCCTGGAATACAATAGCTATCACAGCAACAGATACTTATCCCTGTGATTTCCTGCACCCAAAGAGAAAGAATTTACTGTTACTGAATAATGTAGAGATATTCACTGATCCCCGTGTTTTGGTTTTGGATCTGTATTAAGTTCCTGTTTTGGTTTTGGCAAAACAATGCTCACGTGTTTTGGTTTTGGTTTTGGATCTGTATTTATTTGAAAAACTGCTAAAATATGCTAAAATCACATAATTTTGCTCTTTTTTGTTCCTACATTATTATTAACCTCAATGACACTAATTTCCAGTCATTTCCAGTTAAATTTGATCACCTCACAGGTCACAATATCATTTTCATATACTTTCGGACAAAGACTGCAGCGAGCTGGCTGGATGCTAAGCGACAGAGCAACGACACAAACACACAGCAGTGCATAGCACATCTAGGAAACATTGACACACAGCGGTGGCAGAAAAAAAAGAAAGTGGTGCAAGATGGAATTGTCCTTGTGCTCTCCCACCCACCATTATGTAAGATATTGAAAAGGACATGTACAGTTTAACAAACCAAGCACTCAATTGACAATGAGTGCCACTTTTGTGGCTGAAGTGTTTGGTTTGTTTGGGCCCCCACAAAACAAGCTGCCTTAAGCCCAACAGTGCTGTCAATGAACTCTACATTAATAAATCATGTCTGCTCGTGCTGCATCTTTAATCTGCTTCTCTTCTGTGGATATCTCCCTCTCATCCCTGAAGAACTGGCAAACTTATGTAGACACAGAAATGGATTTTTACAACTTATATCTTCTTTAGACAGACTATAACACGGTATGTGGGTAGCATGGAATCTGTCATGTTGGAATACGCTGCATTGAACAGAGATTTAAAACAATATATAGATGCAGTTCAGGAGCAGGGCCAGTGCTACCATTAGGCAGCATTAGGCAGCTGCCTAGGGCGCCGGCCTCTCGGGGACGGCACTGAGGCCGGGAACCCAGTACTAACTGCTAAATTAATGTGGGTGGTGCGATCGACCTGGCCAGATCGCCCACCTGCACTAATGCGGTGCTGCTACAGTGCAGCACCGCATTTTAAAATCTGGCCGGCTCCTGGCTTCTGACAGCGTTGTGACGTCACGATGCAAGGGTTTGTGGAAAAAAAATCTGGTTTGCAAGGGGGTATGTGAGAGGAAAGCAGTTTGGCAAAGGAACATGTTGGGAAAAGCAGGTGGACAGGAGGGCATTTTAAAGATAAGCTGGTGGGCAAAAAGCTGGCTAGGGCGCTTAGGACAGCGGTATATGTGAGAGGTAAGCTGGTGGGCAATTGAGTGAAGCTGGTGTTATATGGGTAGCAAGAAAAGCTGATAGACAAGGGGTGGCATATTTGAGAATAGCTAGGGGGCAGATGGGCATGTGTGTGAAAGTTGTGGGGCAGCTGGGGACATGTCAGTGTGTAACAGGTGAGTGATGTCAAGTTTTTTTTTGTTTTGTTCTGAAATCTGCCATTTGGAGTCTCCCCTCTAGACATCCTGCGTTTGCTCCTGGGCAGCAGTGAAGTCTGGACAGCATTCTGCATCAAACATCACTGCATCTAGACCACTGGAGGAGGTAAGGCTTCCCTTTTTTTTTAAACACAAAAGCACAAAGTCAAGCATGAGAGGGTCTGTGAAGTGGGTATTTGCTATGTTCGCGGCGGGAAGGGGGGTGTATTTTGAAATCTTGCCTAGGGTGCCGAAAACCCTAGCACCAGCCCTGTTCAGGAGGCTGTACTTCAGTTAAAACGTGAAACACCAGACGAGAGCCCGGATTTAAGAGAGCTTGTACACGAGAGATACACTGTGCATCAGAAGAATAATACAGAGGAGGCCCTGAGGCAGGACGATAAAAAATATGTCCAATTTAAAGAACAGCTAAGAGACCTGAGAAAACAAATGGGTGTGTCACTGACCCCTGCAGACAAAGCTTTGGAAGATGAAGACGAGGAGATCAACGTCACCCAGAGCACTGCGAATTTCACTTGTCCTATAGCACAGTTGGAGATGGCATACCCAGTGAAAAACATGTGGTAACGCGTACGGGAGAGAAGCAATTGAAAGGATGACTGAAAACAAACTTCAGGAGGGTAAATCCGCCAGGTGTCTAAAAATTGGCTGTAATCAATCTGACATGAGTATATTGGAGCTTGTTCCAGACAATGCACTAAAAAGGGCCATTGACATTCTCAACAAAAAGCAAGGTCATCACTGAGCTTCGAATTGGCCCCAATCCCCAAAAAAATTTAAATAAAGCTAGGTATCTTTGATGTAAAGTGCAGATTACAAACATCTTGGGCAATACTGATGAAACAGCAGCAAAGTGTAAGGTTTGAGTAATACATATACACATCTATTTAGACACCCATGCTTACATTACTTCTGCAAGCAACATTTTTCTTTGTTAATAAAACTCTTGTATTTATACCGTAAAAAAAAAATATAATAATCCTCCACCATTTGGATGTTGATAGTAGGATCAGGTGGAGTTACGGAAGCAGTGTCACAAACTTTGGTCAATTCTTTTAGAGTAGACCAGACCATATGTAAAAATGTTGTGCTTAGTCATCTGCATCATCAATGGGTGTCTTGGGAAAGCTAAGTTTTCAAAGCACACAACAATTTATAGCTCATCTAGGTAACATTGGCACACAGCGGTAGCTGAAAGGAAAAGTGGTGCAAGATGAAATTGTCCTTGGGCATGCACACTTTAACAAACCAAGCACTTCAGCAACAAGGACTGCCTCTTTTGTGACTGAAGTGCTTGGTTTGTTTGGGCCCCCACAAAACAAGCTAACAATGGGCTTAAAGCATGTAAGCTAACAGTGCTGCTAATGAACTCTACTACTGCAGCGAGCTGCCTGGTTGCTCTGTCGATTAGTAACAGCACAACACAAGGCAGTTCATCGCACATTTAGGAAACACAGCAGTGGCAGAAAAGAAAAGAAAACACTTGGCTGCTCATCCACAAATCTGCAGAAATACTGAAAGGAGGATTCTTTGTGTACAGTATCAGAAAGGTTAGGCTTACACATAACACTTGTGGATAAACTCTCCTCAGGGTTTTGTGTAATTTCTGAATCTGAACATACAGTTTCTTCTTATGCCTTGCTGTTTCCTTCCAGCTCGGTTTTTAAAGTAAAAGTATTTGGGCACCACTTTTTGAGTCACAAGATCTTGCATCGTCATGACTGACCTTACAAGAAGATGCCTCACTGGCAGTTGCAGCACTAGCACTCATAGGGAAAGGTGAAGGCCTGATTCTTTCCTTGCCACTGCGTGTGTAGAATGGCATGTTGGCAATTTTATATTTTTCTGCAGTTAACTTTGTCTTGATTACAGGTGTCTTTTTTTTTTTACCAAGGTCAAAGGTGTTTTTTTACATTTTTGTTTCCCTGACTTAAAACACTATGCACTTTAACATAGGCTTTAGCAGATGACATAGAGGAATTACTAGCATCATGACTAGTGCCAGCAGCTGCTCGGTGCTTATGGTTTTCTGTGGACTGATGTGAATCCATTTTGATGACACAGTACAATGTGACTGGAGAATTTTTAGAACACTGCCTGCTCTATTATTTCTGTTTCAGCATTGACAATGAGCAATAGCACGTAGACTGTAGACTGGCAAGAACATTGGCACCTCTCCTGTTTCTGTGTGAGCTATAATAATACAGTGCAATGTGACTGGAGACATTTTAGAACACTACCAGCCTTATTATTTCTGTTTCTGTTTCAGTTCTGACAATGAGCAATGGCACGTAGACTGGCAAGAACACTGGCACCTCTCCTGTTTCTGGGTGAGCTATAATAACACAGTACAATGTGACTGGAGACTTTTAAGAACACTGCCAGCCCTATTATTTCTGTTTCAGCAGTGAACCCTGCCACCTTTCCTGTCTCTGTGCGAGCTATGGCACATTAGAATGTCACTGGAAAATTTTAAGAACACTGCTAATCCTATAATTTCTGTTTCATTAATCATGCTGCTCAACTGCACTGGAGACTGCCAAGAACCTTTCTACCCCTTCTGTGTCTCTCTGTGAATGGAGCCGGATCTCCATGGAAGGCGGTATTTATAGAATTAAAATCTTGCAAGATCCAAAGATGCAACAATGAAATTTTGCCTCGTTTTCAGTTCCGAGGGCATGCTAAAGTACCGAGCCGGCTTGGCTCGGTACTCAGATCGGCGATTTTCGGGTTGGCTCTGTTTTCCAAAAACCGAGCCCGAGCATCTCTCTAATATAAAGGCTTGTATGCCACTCCCACTGGCAGGCTACTGGATCTAATTTCAAGAGAAGCCAAGGAAGCCAGGGAAAACTTTAACCCTTGAAGATAAGTGCAATGTACTCTTACAAGCCTGGCATTTAAGTGCATTTATCCCTATGCAGGTCTTCATATATCATTACAAAACCATTCTACAGAATTAACATACATTAAATGTGCAAATGTTGAACTAATAGAACTGATGTAAATAAATATGTTAATGAACCGTTTTAAATGAATTTCATTAGATGTCTCTTATGTGAAGTTGTCATAGGTCATGGGCAGCACGGTGGCGTAGTGGTTAGCACTTCTGCCTTACAGCACTGGGGTCATGAGTTCAATTCCCAACCATGGCCTTATCTGTGAGAAGTTTGTATGTTCTCCCTGTGTTTGCATGGGTTTCCTCCGGTAGGTTAATTGGCTGCTAACAAATTGACCCTAGTCTGTCTGTGTGTGTGTTAGGGAATTTAGACTGTAAGCCCCAATGGGGCAGGGACTGATGTGAATGAGTTCTCTGTACAGCGCTGCGGAGTTAGTGGCGCTATATAAATAAATGGTGATGATGATGATAGGTGTTTTCATTTTTGTGTGTATTTCTACTTTCTTTGATTAAATTGCTGGGTTACACAACAACAAATATATCTCTGACTTGTGCAATTTCCCTTTTTCCTTAAACAAAGCATTACAAAATCCAGATGCTTCCTGGACTAACACTTTATTTTAAGCACAGGGTTTTTCAAGGGGAATTCCAAAATGAACTCATATTGGAGCTAAAAATATCCCAAATTAAATATTTAAATAGCAGCTGTGATATTGGTGTGTCAGTCTTCTATGACAAATGATAAAAAAAATGATTCACAGCGCTAAAAATTTATAAAATGCCTATAAATGAATATCTATTTGAAAACACTATTATATATAATCAATAATCAGGCAGTTATACACATGAGTCAGTTATACACATCAGTCACTTACACATAGAGATGGTCACTAACCCCCGTGTTTTGGTTTTGGATTCGGTTTTGGATCTGGATTACCGTCGTGTTTTGGTTTTGGTTTTAGTTTTGCAAAACCGCCATTGCGTGTTTTGGCTTTGGTTTTGTTTTTGTTTGGTTTTGTTTTGCTATTTTGTTGGAAAATCAATGTTTTTGGGCCTAAAATAACCCAATTTAGTGCTCCAACTGTTCCATAGATAAGTAATCTAATTGTAGAGGTAATAAATCATCCAAAAAACAGTTTAATTCCTGGTAGGTAAGCCTTCATTTATTCTACACACAAAACAGATTGTCCTTCTCTTCATCTATGCATATTGGCAATGCAGCCATCGTCTTTTGATGTATATTACACCCTACACTTATAGTTCAATATATAAAGAAATGGAAAAAGGCAGTTTGCTTTCTGTCTCTCTAGGCCCCCCTCCGCTTGTCGAAAATACAAAAAAATTCAGCCGTTATAGACTGTACAATATTAATTGAAATGGACAAAGCCAGTTTGCTTTCTGGCTCTCTAGGCCCCCCTCCACTTGTCGAAAATACAAAAAAATTCAGCCATTATAGACTGTACAATATTAAGAGAAATGGACAAAGCCAGTTTGGGGTCACTCTGTCTATGACACCCTACCCTTAAGGATAAATTGCCCAAACAGCAGCCTTTCCAGACGGTACGTGATATGGAAATGCCACAAGTCCCTTTCCTCTTTGGGGGTAGATTGCACCCTACACTTACATAGAAAATTTTAAAAATATGTTATCGTCATCATCTTCAGCTTCATCCTCACCCTCATCAGTGTGTACGTCATCATCAGAGACTATCAATTCATCGCCGCTTGAATCCGCCATTAGAGAACAGTCAGTGCTTGGATGTCTTAGATGGTGAAGGCCTTCCTCGTGGAAGATGTAGTTCATTTTTATAAACATCATTTTCTCCACATTTTTGGGAAGTAACCTTCTGCGGCGATCACTGACTAAGTTCCCTGCTGTGCTGAACACTCGTTCAGAGTACACACTGGAGGGTGGGCAGCTTAAGTATTGCAAAGAAAGTTGGTACACGGGTTTCCAAATGGCCTGCTTTTCTTCCCAGAAAGGGACTGTCTGACATTTCCATATCAACTACCTCTTGAAAGTAATCCTCCACCATCCTTTGCATGTTTATGCTCATATTGGATGGAGTTATGGGCAAAGTGACACATTTTTTTTGAAAAATCCTTCAAACCAGCCCAGATGTTAAATTGTTCTGGTCTGCCCCCTGAGTCTTCCCTACTTCTTTTTGGGAAATTTAATTTTTTACGAGCAGCAGCAGCTTGAGAAAGTGAATGAGGACACGTCGTCCAGCCGAGGCCCAGTTCAGCGGCCAAGTTGCTGAGCAATGGCTCCTTGCAAGAGTTCACCTCTTGCTCATTTACAAGTAAAGACTCAATGTAAGTTTTAAACCTTGGATCAAGCACAGTGGCCAAAACGTACTGATCCGAGTTCAAGATCTTAATAACTCGAGGATCATTGTGAAGCGAATTAAGCACTTGATCGACAAGGCCAACATACTTTGCTGAATTGCTTGCTTTCAGCTCCTCCTTCATTTTCTCAAGCTGCTTTTCCAATAGTCTAATTAAAGGAATGACTTGGCTCAAACTAGCAGAGTCTGCACTCACCTCACACGTCACAACTTCAAATGGTTCCAGCACCTTGCACAGCACTGAAAGGATTCCCCACTGTGCAAGAGTGAAATACATCCCCCCTCCTTTCCCAATGTCATGGCTTGTGCAATATGCTTGGATGGCTTTGCGCTGTTCCTCCATCCTCTGAAGCATGTACAGGGTGGAATTCCACCTAGTTACCACCTCTTGCTTAAGCTGGTGGCATGGCAAGTTAAACTGCTCTTGGAGCTGCTGTAATCTGTGGCTGAATGACTGAAATGGCCTGAAATTTTATGGGCCACCGAAAGCATCTCCTGCACTTCACGGTTATTTCGTAGGAAGCTCTGCACCACCAAGTTGATGGTGTGAACAAAACAGGGAATGTGTTGGAAATCACCCAGCTGTAATGCTCGCACTATATTGTTGGCGTTATCAGAAATGACATACCCTGGGGAGAGTCCAAGTGGTATAAGCCATGCATCAATCACATTTCTCAGTTTGCATAACAAATTGTCAGCTGTATGCCTGTTAGTGAAGCCGGTGATACAAAGAGTGGCCTGCCTGTGACAAATGTTACGTAGTGGTGTACATGCTGCTGCTGTTCCTGCTGGTGAAGGTGAATGACCAACCCAGTGGGCTGTCACAGTCATATAGTCTTTGGTTTGGCCACTTCCACTTGTCCACATATCTGTGGTTAAGTGACAGTGGGCAGAATGGCATTTTTCAGCGCAATCTCTACATTTTTACACACTTTTTGGTATAGTTGTGGAATAGCTTTACGGGAGAAATGGTGTCACGATGGAATTCTGTAACGCGGACACAAAACCTTAATTAACTGTGAAAAACCAGCTGCGTTTATTGTGGAGATTGGACGCAGATCTAACACTAACATTGCAGCCATGGCGTCAGTGAATTGCTTGGCGACTGGGTGACTGCTGTCATATTTGCTTCCCCTAGCAAATGATTGTTTCACAGTTAATTGCTGAAATGTAGGACTGCTCATTTTCTTGACCTGCCTCTGGGATGACGATTCACCCCCAGCAGCAGCAACAGCAGCAGCAGTGGGACTAATGCTTTCTTCAGAGGAATCAATAATAGTGCAGGAGTCATCCAGCCTTAAGTGGGATGCCGGGCTAACTCTGAGCGCTACTGAGGATATTGATGAGGATGGTGTGGTGGGTGTATTTTGTAGCCGTCGGTATGTCGGTGAGCGGAGGGTCTTAGCTGAAGATGGAGTGCTTGTAATTTTTTGGGAAGAACTTTCAGCTTTTCCCAACACTTTGCCATGAACTCTCGTTAAATGGCGTAACATAGACGAGGTTCCAAGATGGTTAAGGTCCCTCCCTTGACTGACACTGGCTTGACATACACTACAAATGGCTATACAATTGTTGTCTGGATTTGGGTAGAAATAATTCCACACATAAGAAGTGGATTTTTTTGTTTTATGCCCAGGCATGACAATGGCCTTTTTCTTGTCATGGGCCAGAACTGCTGCCACTGGTGCAGGACTTACACAAACAACCTCATCCTCATCAACATCCTCATTAGCGCCCTCGTCGCCTACACAAATCTCCCCCTCATCCTCTTCTAATTCCAAAGTGGCATCCTCAATTTGTGTATCACCGGCTACACTATGGCTATTAAGGCACACATCAGCAGAATGCTCACGATTAGACATCCCACTGTTGGATTATTATTATTATTATCATTTATTTGTTAGGCGCCACAAGGTTTCCGCAGCGACGTACATAATACAAACAGGAGACCATACAGGGTGACATAGTACAGAGCAATAAACACAAAGTACCAATACTTCAGAACTCCGGGCAGACATATGAGCGAAGATGGAGTAGAAGACCAGGTATGGAGACAGGAGGGGAGAGGGGCCCTGCTCATACGAGCTCACATCCTAATGGAGGGTGGACAAACAGGCACAGGAGGGAGCCATTAAAGTAAGGGAGAGAAAGGCGGGGCTGGTGGAGAGAGGGGAGAACGAGAGAAGGATGTTTGCGAAGGTGCAACAAGGTAAGGGTTAAGTGGATTGTTGGTAGGCTTTGAGGAGCAGGTGAGTTTTGAGTGCCCGTTTGAAGGAGCACAGACTGGGTGAGAGACGGATGGAGCGAGGGAGGTCGTTCCAGTGGAGGGGAGCAGCTCGGGAGAAGTCTTGGATTCTGGAGTGGGAAGAGGTGATCAGAGTGGAGGAGAGGCGACGGTCATTGGCCGAGCGCAGGGAGTGGGCAGGGGTGTGAATGGTGAGGAGGTTGGAGATATAGGGGGCAGTAGACTGGGCAGTAGACTGGGAGAGGGCTTTGTAAGTGGTGGTGAGGAGCTTGAAAAGGATCCTGTAGGGGAAGGGGAGCCAGTGTAAGGCAAGGCAGAGAGGGGAGGCGGAGGAGGAGCGGCGTGAGAGAAAGATGAGTCGGGCAGCCGCATTGAGAACAGAGCGAAGGGGGGCGAGGTGGGAGAGGGGGAGGCCAGTAAGGAGAAGGTTGCAGTAGTCGAGGCGGGAGATGATGAGAGCGTGTATGATGGTTTTGGTGGCATCTTGTGAGAGGAAGGGCCGGATGCGGGCAATGTTACGCAGCTGGAAGTGGCAGGTTTGGGCTAGAGATTGGATGTGGGGGACAAAGGAGAGAGAGGAGTCAAGGGTGACACCCAGGCAACGGAGCTGGGTGACAGAGGAGATGGTTGAATTATTAACCACGATAGAGAGGTTGTGGTGAGAGGGGAGCCTGGGGGGAGGGAAGACAATTAGTTCAGTTTTAGAGATATCAATTTTGAGAAAGCGCGAGGACATCCAGGAGGAGATGGCAGAGAGGCAGTCAGATAATTGGATGGACTCTCCACAGGGATTGGTGTCATTTGTGAATCAGAGCAAACATTATCCTCTAATGCCTTACTGTTATCTTGCAGCTCGACTTTGACGCATAACAGTAGTTGTGCACCAACTGTAGGCTCGGTAACTTTTTGGGATCTGCCACTAATAGCCAAAGGTGAAGGCCTCATTCTCTCTTTGCCACTGCGTGTGTAGAATGGCATGTTGGCAATTTTTTTTTTATCCGCACTTAACTTTTGCTCAGTAACACTTCTTTTTCGCTTCAACACAGTAAAAAAAAAAATTATTTTGTTTTTTAGACTGATTTCGAAACACTCTGTAGTTTGACATCGCCTTGCCCAGTTGACGAACTGGGAACACTAACATCAGGACTGGTGACAGAACCTGGTTGCTCATTCTGATCATATGTGGACTGCTTTGAATCCATTCTGAGTGCAAAGCACTTGTAGTGGTAAAAATTATTTGGTAAGATACTGCTGACAAATATGACTTTTGACAGCCAGAAATATTTATGCACAATTATGGGGGACACCCCAAAAGCACTGGGGAGTGCTAAAAATTATTTGGTAGATACTGCTGACAGATATGACTTTGGACAGCCAGAAATATTTATGCACAATTATGGGGGACACCCCAAAATACCTATGAGGATTATAAATTTGCAAAAGAACACACAGAAAAAAAAAAGAATGATGTCACCTGTTAATAATATAGGCATTAATAATATAACTGTAAAAAAAAGTGTTTTTTCCCCCCCATGAAATAAAAATATTAGGAAGTTCTTAATGTCGACTGAACATAAAATACATTTTTATAGTTACTCCTGATGGCAAACACATGTAGAACATCTATAGGAGACTGTCATCACTAGTGCTCAGGTCGTAGACTAGCCCTTTAGCGGGAGCAAGAGATATGGCAGGAAAACAAGTAACTTTGCGATGCCCAGAGCTTGATCCATACATGGCTGCATGCGCTTGAGTTTGGCACATCCTCACTGTAAATTGACTACAGTAAAATGCCCCTTCCTGCGTCATTCCATCCCCGATAAATTAGGCTGTAATAAGTGTTCTTTGCGTATGAAAACGAAGCAGACAGGGCTGCGTTTACTGGCGCATGGCGTGGTTCTGAGCATGATATGTGCCTTGAGGAATCAGGCCCTATTATTATTATTATTATTATTCTTTATGTATAGCGCAACACAAGATTTCCACAGTGCCCTATATGACTAAATAGAAATTCAATATGCACAACAAGCAAACACGTTTACCTGCCACATGGCCATTTCTTCAGAGATGTATTACAATTCCAATGATTATTATAGCTTATGAAGGGTTTGTGGCCAATAAGAGCATTCTGAATTTAATTACTATATCAATCCTTTAGATATTATCTATAAAACAGTCCCCTTATAAATATAAAGCAATAATAAATTCATAGAAAACAGTGAAAAACAAAGCCCACAGATTCCAAAGAATTAGATCTAGCAGACTTGTATATGGATCTGTATATAGATATTAATTAATACAAATTTGATTCAGACAAGAATGGAATTTTAGGCACTTAAGTCACTCATTCATGGCCTGATTCATTAAATCACGCAAAAATTACGTAAATTGAGATTTTTGTATTTAAAAAAACATACGTAATTTTAGCATAGTCATGTCTGTATCCAATTACAAGCGGATCTGAAGATACGTCTCCTGTTAAATGCGGGTCTAGGTATACGTCCAATACATATGTGGAATATAAAGTCCCAAAAGAACGAACAGAAAAAAAGTATTCAATGATTGTTACCTGCTAATAATGTAGTCATTAATGACAAAATATTAAAAAGGAAATTTAAAAAAATATATTATTTCCATCAAATACATCTATCATGATGTTTTAAAAGTCTACTGTACATAAAATGCATTTTACAGTTGCTCCTGATTGAAAACATATGTTATAGCATGCTAATGCAACCATCATCACTATCAATCATCACTTACACCTGACCAGTAGCTGGTGCAAGTGTTAGGACAGAAAACAGATATCTTTGACATGCCCAAAGCTTGAATTGGAAACTGCTATGTGCGTCCAGGCTTAGCACGCCCTTACTGTACATTGACATTGCGTTTACTTCCTTGATGAATTAGACCCACAGTGCTTTAGGCGCCCCTTAAACCTTGTTGCCCAAGAAAACCCTTTATGTTCGCCTAGTGGTGGATCTGCTCCTCAGTTTACGGCTGCCTTATGTATACTAAGATATTTGGCACTTCACTGAATAAGACTATGGTTTTCCACTGAGTATATAATTTATATTTTCTAATTGTTGATTTACATATATACATATATGTAGACTATCTTTTACCCAGCTCATTATCATCTGGGACAAGAGAAACATGAGTTCCAGGCTTATATCTGCAATAAAGGTATTTAGGATCTGGGTCATCCAAAAAACTCAGGTGTTTATTCCATGCGGGAACAACACAGGGGGCCTGAATCATTAAGGAAGGAAAATGCTGATACTTTTACACTGCGCATGTCCAGAACTGGACCATACACTTAGGGGCGGATTGGCAACTTGGAAAAAAGTGGCCCTGGAAACATTTTTTGAAATGGCCTCATGTGGGCGGGACCTAATGACTTTAGGTGGGGCCAACACAAAAGTAGGCGGGATTAAGAAGTACAGGAATTTGGTTGTAGTAACATTTAAGAAACTCTAGATGTGTTGACTTAAGACACAGTGGGCCATCTCTTAATCAATGCAGTTCTGCCAGTTCTGTGTTATAAAATTACATGAATCCTTATGCATTATCTGCGACTGGTTTATGACTGGGCCTGATTCATTAAGGAAAGTAAAGCAAGAAAAATGAGTAACTTTGCACCTTGGCAAAACCATGTTGCATTAGAGGGGGATGTAAATTTAAAATATGGGGACAGATGTATATTTGGGGTAGGGCATGTCCTAGATTAACTTTAAATTTCAGTGTACAAATAAGCTATCAAGTATTTGTGTGCTACATGAAAAAACAGCCAGTATTTAACTTATATGTAAAATAAAAAACTAATTTGCACCCCATGAATTGTAACTAGAGATGTTCACTGACCCCCGTGTTCTAGTTTTGGTTTTGGTTTTCGATCTGGATTAACTTTGTGTTTTGGTTTTGGCAAAACCGCCCTCATGTGTTTTGGCTTTGGATCTGTATTTTTTAGAAAAATTGCTAAAATCACATAATTTTGCTCTTTTTTTGTTCCTACATTATTATTAACCTCAATACCACTAATTTCAAGTGATTTGCAGTCAATTTTGACCACCTCACAGGACACAATATTATTTTCATACACTTTCGGACAAATAGTGCAGTGACCTAACTGGATGCTAAGCGACAGAGCAACGGCTCAAACACACGACAGCTCCTAGCACATCTAGGAAAAATTGGCATACAGCAGTGGCAGAAAAGAAAAGTGGTTCAAGATGGAATTGTCCTTGGATCATGAAGTCAGTTATGGTTCATTTTATCACTCCACCTGTTTCTGGGATAACTGTGGTAATTCTACAGCTTATACATGGCAACGAGCGCTGACCCCCCAGGATGCATGCTTTTATCAGACCCAGACCAATCCCGGGTGCCAGAAAATGCACTAAAAAGAGCCATTGTAATTCACAGCAAAAGCAAGTTCATCATTGAGCTTCGAATCAGCCCCAATTCCCACAAAATTATAATATAGTTAGGTACCTTTGATGTAAAGTGCAGATTACAAAACTTGATGAAACAGCAGCAAAGTGGAAGGTAATACATATACGCGTCTATTTAGACATCCATGCTTACATTACTTCTGCAAGCAACAATGTTCTTTAGTAATAAAACTGTTGTCTTTATACCGTTTAAAAAAAATTAAAATAATACTCCACCATTCTTTAGATGTTGATAGTTGATAGTAGGATCAGGTGGAGTTACAGCAGAGCTGTCACTAATTCTGGTCAATTATTTTACAGTAGACAAGACCAGATGTCAAAATGTTGTGCTGAGTCATCTGCATTATCAATGTGTGTCTAAGATTTTTGCTAAGTACACAACAGTATATAGCACATGTAGGTAACATTGGCCCACAGTGGTAGCTAAAATTTAAAGTAGTGCAAGATGGAATTGTCCTTATGTTGAATCTTAAAAAGGACATGCACACTTTAACAAACCAAGCACTTCAGCCACAAAAGTGCCACTCCTTGTGGCTGAAGTGCTTCATTTGTTTGGGTCCACACAAAACAAGGTAACAATGGGCTTAAGGCATGTAAGGTAACAGTGCTGTTAATGAACTCTACTGTGGCAAGATGTTGTTGTCATCATCCTCAGCCTCACCCTCACCCTCATCAGTTTGTACATCATCCTCACACATTATTAATTCCTTAATCCACCATTACAGAAGTCTCAGTATTTTGATGTAATTGGCGGGAAAGGCCTTCCTCGTGGAACCTGAAGCTCATTTTTATGAACATCCGATCGCTGGCAAGGTTCCTTTATTTAATCTTCTCCTTAAGTTTCTCAAGCTGCTTTTCCAAAAGTCTAATTAAGGGAATCACTTGACTCAAGCTAACAGTGTCTGAACTCACTACACAGGTGACTAGTTTGAATGGTTTCAGGACCTTGCACAAGACGGAAAGTATTCTCCACTGCGCACAGCTAAAATACATCCCCCCTCCTTTCCCAATGTCATGGCTTTTGGAGAAAGTGTGAATGGCTATTCGCTGTTCCTCCATCCGCAGAAGCATATACAGGGTGGAATTCCACTTTGTCACCGCCTCTTGCTTTAGTTGGTGGCAGGGCAAATTAAATTGCTCTTGTAGCTGCTGTAATCTCCTACTTGCTGTTGCAGAATTTCGGAAATTTCCAGATATTTTATGGGCCACAGACAACATCGTCCCTGTCATTTTTTAAAAAGCTCTGCACCACCAAGTTTATTGTGTGAGCAAAACACGGAATGTGAGGGAATTCACCCAGCTGTAATGCTCTCACAATATTGGTTGCGTTTATCAGAAATGACATATCCTGAGGAGAGTCCAAGCGGGATAAGCCATATTGCAATGACATCTCTTAGTTTTTGTAACAGATTGTCAGCTGTATGTGAAGTGAAGCTGGTGATACACAGAGTAGCCTGCCTCTGACAAATGTGACGGACTTGGGTACATGCTGCTGCTGTTCCTGCGGGTGAGGGCGAATCAATAACACAGTGGGCTATCACAGTCATATAATCTTGTTTTGCCC
The DNA here is from genome assembly GCF_038048845.1 of Mixophyes fleayi. Classification (NCBI taxonomy): domain Eukaryota; kingdom Metazoa; phylum Chordata; class Amphibia; order Anura; family Limnodynastidae; genus Mixophyes; species Mixophyes fleayi. The sequence goes on from NC_134409.1 coordinate 58,527,169, forward strand.
AGTTCCGCTTGTACACATATCTGTGGGTAAGTGTACAGTTTGTAGAATACCATTTTGTATGCCAATAATTACATTTTTATGAACCTTTTTGTAGAGGTGAGGAATAACTTTTCTAGTGAAATAGTGTTGTGATGGAATTTGGTAATGGGGACACAAGACCTCAAGTAACTGTCTAAAACCAGCTGCATTAATAGTGGATATTGGACGCAGATCGAATACTAGCATATCTGAGGAATCCAGGAGGAGTCATCTAGTCTTACCAACTTGGATGCAAAACTAACCCCGATCGCTACTGAGGATATTGATGAGGACGTTGTGGGGGTAGATTGCAGGCGTCGGGATGTAGGTGAGAGAAGGGACCTAGCTGATGATGGACAGCATGTTGTTATTTTTCTAGCATTAGTTTCTGATTTCCCTAACAGCTTGCCATGAACTCGCTTCAAATGGCGTAATATGGATGAGGTTCCTAGATTGTAAAGGTCCCTACCTCTACTGACTGTGGCTTCACAAATGCTACAGATGGCTAAACAGCTGTTGTCAGTATTTGGGTAAAAATAATTCCACACATAAGACCAAAAAATCCACATAAGTGGATTTTTTGGTCTTATGTCCATGCATGACAATGGCCTTCTTCTTATCACGTGCAAGACTTGCTTCCACCAGTGGAGGACTTACACAAACAACATCATCCTCATCAACATCCTTATTAGCGTCCTCGTCGGCTACATAAATATCTCCCTCATCCTGTTGCAATTCTAAAGTGGCATCCTCAATTTGTGTATTACTGGCTACACTTGGGCTGTTAAGGCACATATCTGCAGAAATTCTGAAAGGGGCCTTCTTTATGGGTACACTAACTGAATGCTCAGGATACCACATAGCACTCATGGATAGACTCTCCTCAGGGATTTGTGTAATTTCTGAATCTGAACATATATTGTCCTCTAATGCCTTACTGTTTTCTTCCAGCTCGGCTTTTACACGTAAATGTATTTGGACACCACTTTTGGAGTCCGAATGACAAGATCTTGCTTGGTCACAACTGACCTTACAAGAAGATGCCTCAGTGACAGTTGCAGAACGAGCACTCATTAAGAAAGACGAAGGCCTCATTCTGTCCTTGCCAGTGTGTGTGTAGAATGGCATGTTGGCAATTTTTTTTTCTGCAGATAACTTTTCTTGCATTACAGGTCTTCTTTTCTTGACCAAAGCGAAAGGTGGTTTTTTACATTTTGGTTTCCCTCACTTACAAAAACTATGCAATTTAACAGATGACGTAGAGGGATTACTATCATCATGACTGGTACCAGCAGCTGCTTGGTGCTCCTGCTTTTCTCTATACTGCTGTGAATCCATTTTGATAACATTGTACACTTTTACTACAAATTCACAAGACCAAGCCTGCCAGCCCTAGTATTTGTATTTCAGCAATGACAATTAGCAATGGAGTTCTCCTTTTGTGTGTTACCTATATAACACAGTACAATGTGAATGCAGATTTAAAGCAAGCCTGCCAGCCCTAGTATCTGTATGTCAGCAATGACAATTAGCAATTCGAGCAATGAAGCTCTCCTCTTTCTGTCTAACCTATATAACACAGTACAATGTGAATGCAGATTTACACCAAGCCTGCCAGCCCTAGTATTTGCATTTCAGCAATGACTATTAGCAATGGAGCTCTCCTCTTTGTGTGTTACCTATATAACACAGTATAATATGACTGCAGATTTACACCAAGCCTGCCAGCCCTAGTATTTGTATTTCAGCAATGACAATTGGCAATGGAGCAGTGAAGCTCTCCTCTTTTTGTGTTACCTGTATAACACTGTACATTATTGGACTGCAGATTTAGAAGACCAAGCCTGCCAGACCTATTAATTCTTTCTATTTCAGCAATGACAATTAGCAATGGAGCTCTCCAGAATTTCACTGTAGACTTTGAAGAACACTGCTACCCCTCCTCTTTCTATTCTACCTATGACACTGCCCAACTGCTCTACAGACTGCCAAGAACTGTGCTACCCCTTCTGTGTCCCTCTGTGAAATGGCGCTGGATTGCCATGGAGGGCGGAACTTATAGAATCCAAAACTCCGGAGATCCAACAACGAAACAATGACGTTTTGCCTCGTTTTCAATCCCGAGGGCACGAAAGTACAGAGCCGGCTCAACTTGGTACTTAGATATGCTAAGTTCGGATGTGTTCAGTTCTCAGGGAACCAAGCCTGAGCATCTCTAATTGTAACATGATTTTGTTCAGGAGAAAACATACTCATTTTTTTTCCTTACCTTCCTTAATGAATCAGACCCTCTGTGCTCCAACTTGTTTATCTGTCTACTAACACATACTTCCGAAATTACCTTCATAGAAACATATCTGACTTTGTTTATTAAGTTTAACTATTCCGAAACATATTGGCACAATCCGATTTGATTAGGGTGTCAGAGCAGCATATAGGCACCCCACCGCACTGTTGCATCTTTCCCTGATGTCATGAGGTGCAAGCTACCAGTCAGAACTCATCCAGTCAGAAGACCCAACTGTTGTAAGAGACAATTTACATTTAGAAAAGAGTTTGCAAACAAAACAGTATATGCCGCCTTTGCTCTTTTAGTACACTAACTAGGATATCATCACAGTCTGACCATTTTTCAATCTTATGTATGTGTTTGAGAAACTTTTGTTTTCCTCTATGTAAACCCTGCTGCATTCGGTATATACATCATCTGTTTTTTCATTTTGAAAAAAACTGATGTTTTGCATTAAACAATTCTGTTTGAAATCATTATCAACTGTTATGACCAATCTGCGAGGTCACTGTATTCTTTCTAATCACTGAATTTGCTTCCTGTTTTCTGGTTCTGCGCTGTCTCTTCTTGCTCCATGGTACTTTTATGTTCACCACTGTGATCGTCATCTCTATAAAAAGTGTCAACAGTGCATTGAATATGGCTAGAAAGAGCTCCCATGGTTTGTGCACTGTCCCAGGCTTCACTGGAGCTTGCATGGCTTGTTTCAGCTGTAGGTGTTGACAAACTTTTACTTGACATTGTAAAATAGCTTTATAGTTTTTTTACATTTAGAAAATTTTGTCAGATTGTTTTTCCTTGAGTTTGCGTTTTTGGTATCCACTTAAGTACTTTCTTGAACTCATTGGTATTCCTCTTGGGCTCATGATCTCTATTAAAAAAAGCAAAGAAATAGATAGATATATAGTGTAGTATAAACAGGGGAACAGGTATCATCTTCTGAGTGAACAGTAGCAGTAAGACACACAAGTCTAGAAGTTTCAGGATAACAGCCACAGACAGTTTATTCACCAGCTTTTATAAAGGAACAAAACACAAATAAAATCCTAGCCGTCTGGCTTCTAGCTAATACATTTATGGAGGCCCCCTCTCATGTGTAGGACCTTATGTCCCACACATACACCAAACCACATGTATATTGTTGCTCACTGCAGCAGAGTGTCTCAGGAGGCAGCTCACCACCTCCCAGGTCTGAGACACTGGCTGCATATCCCAGCTGCCTTATTACAAGCACCTCACAGGTGCCTCCCTTGATCAGTCTGTTAGAGACTGATAGATCAGAAGACCTGGACTGGGCCTTATGTATACAATGCTGGAAGCCTGGGACACATACCCCTGTATCTAGCCTCCTTCCAGTGACTCTGTCACAATAGATAGATGGCACTATATAAATAGTTGGCGCTATATAAATAAATGAGGATGGTGATGATGATGATGGAAGTAGAGACCCCCAAGAGAGAGAGAAAAACTGTAGATATATAGATAGATAGATAGATATATAGATAGATAGATAGATAGAAACCTCTCAAAGAGAGAGAGAGAGAGAGAGAGAGACTGTAGATAGATCACATACAAAACTTTGGCTAGGAACCCACTGAAAGTTTTTCGTCCAATCATCATGCAAAACAACCGATATACGGCCGTTCGTTCGGACGTCGGTTCAGTGTGTATAATTAAACGATGCTTGAAAGTCGCCCCAAAGTGTCGGTTTATTTGGTTGATCGAACTGTTTAATAATCTCGTTCCAATCACCTTATGATCGTGTAAGGTGTATAAAATTCTGATTGATCCACGACCAACTGGTGAAAGTTCATCAAGCTGCAACTGCTTTTGAGGCGTGTGTATGTAAATTTTTGATGCCTGTACCTTTCCCACGTGGTGCAGTATCCACACGTCACTCTATTGATAATTAGGTGCTTCTAACGGTAAAGCAATAGTACCTGTCTACTGCAATGATGTGTATAGCATGTCTGCTTTTTAATGATGCAACTTTGTCAGTACAGTCTACAATAAAAACACGTAGCTTTGTTTTCTATATATGTGTATTGCATATGTCTGAAATACCAAAGATGTGTATTACATTTGTCTGCCTGCATAACAGGGGCGGATCCAGGGGGGTGGCGATTGGGGCGATCTCCCCCCCAAGCACACTGCCGCCTCCAGTGTTTTAACTAAAACTCTGAGCAAGGTGAAAAAAACCCGGACCGGAACAAACCTGAAGTGACGACATTCTGAGGCCCCTCTATATAACTAGTATAGAAATTTTTCCGTTTGATATCACCAGCTCTCCCGGACTTCCGGGAGAGCAGGCAATTCTCCTGCATCTGCCCACTTCCTAGTGAAGTGGGCAGATTTGAAGCCACCATGATGCGATTCTCTGGAAATTGCATCAAAATGGGGCCAAAATGACACGATTCGCAGAGCCCTGTCCCCTCACTCGCACCTCTACTCCGAGACACCCAGAGGCCAGCCTTTAAGGGTTGGCAACTATGTTCGTATTAAACATACTAGCAAGACAATTTAATTGGCATACTGTAGAGAATCTATTGAGATTTTTTTGCACAGTCTCTAAACCTCAGGACTTCTGTTTAAAGTACTCTGCTCCATGATTAAGAACTATATTAATACAATATATATATGGATCGCGTCCTAGACGTATGTTAGGCAAGGATTCATATAACTCCACGATTCTGGTTTGAAAATTTAAAGCACACCTACCAATTTTTTTTTAATGTTGCACACTGCACTGACAACTGAGCAAATATATTATTTGGGGTAACCATTCTGAATATTTAGAGGACATTTATTCATAACATCTAGTGCTCTGTTTTTCATTTAAAGTTGAATTATCATAATAGCGGACCTTATACTAATGTTACAAATTCACACTTTGAATATTGTTAGTAGCAGCAAAGTAATGCAATTTACTTTGCATTTTTAATCACACAGCCCATGTTTTTATTTATTGTTTTTAGTTATTTTGCTCCTTTTCCAACCATCCTTGTTTGTTTATCTTATTTTTAGGGGCATATTCAATTGTTGGCGTTACTGCCTAAAGTAACGCGGCGCACGCACTATTTCCGTCATTATGGTAATAGTGCGAGTAAATACCATTATTACGGTACTTTTCTCACTGGATTTAAGCTCCCGGCTCAAGGAGCTGCGAACTGAAATCCGGCTTAGTATTACCGTAATAACGGTAATACTTTTTCCGCAACGGAAACCGCCAACAATTGAATATGCCCCTTAATGTGTACCTAATAAAATGTATGTTTATATGTAGGAGTTATCCCGGAGTGCTCCTAAATATACACATTCTCTTTCTCTGGCTTTCTAAATTTTCTTGTGTCCAGGGTACATCCTTCAGGATTATATGAATCCTAAATAGTCTAAATTTAAACTTATTGAGGGCACAGGGCATACAAGAGACGGAACTGGAAGGGGGAGGGGTCGGGACTTAAGAGGGGAAGGAGTCGGGACTGGAGAAGTGGAGGAGTTGGGACTGGAGAAGGGGAGGGGCCAGGATTAATCCATAAACCGCCCCACCTAAAAGAAAAGTCTAGATCCGCCCCTGCTGCATAATTATACAACTGTGTACATATACTATACCTTCTCCTTTTAAGAGTTTTTGGATGGTTCTTAATGAACATACTTGGCCCATAATACCACTTTCATACTGCCGCCCCGGCAATATCCCGGGTTTTTCAAGGCGGGTTTTTGCAGGGGCTCGGAGTGTCCCAGCTCAGAAACACCATTCATACTGCACCTCGGACCAGGGAATTTCCCGGGTTGACCCATTCATACTGCACAAGTCTGTGCCCTGGCAATTTGTGGGAGTCATCACCAGAGCACTTTTCATTGGCTGAAAGCTGGAATATGAAGAAAAAAAAAATCTATCTCTCTCTCTCTCTCTCTCATATGAAGAAAAAAAAAAAATCAGTCTCTCTGTATCTCTGTCTCTGTCTCTCCCCTGTGGAAACCCGGGTTGCACCATTCATAGTGCAGGCAACCCGGGTCCGACCCGGGAATTACCCCTCAATAAATCCCGGGTTGAAGACCCGGGTTTTTAGACCCGGGATTTTTCACTTGTACCATTCATACTGCACCAAGACCCGGGTCGTTTGAGCTCGCCCCGGCAAAAACCCGGATTTTGGTGCAGTATGAATGGGGTATTATTTAATTTTTTGGGAATATCGCTACAGGGACCACATATGTTAGTTATTTCAATGTGTATGAAATCCAACTCTTTTAACACGACAATATGGTTGTGAAAAGTTGCTGCCCGGACGGTCCATCTTTCATTAATCGTTTAAAACGTATCTAGTGTGTACTCATGACTCGCCTGAGCGATCGGACATTCAATTGTTAATAAATTGGTGGTAGATAACATGTCAGTCGGAAAATTCTTCAGTGTGTATCTAGGCTTAATCACTTCCTCTTTAAGATCCCAGCTAATGATCCTCCTGAGTGGTATCTCTGGATTCCGCCTAAGTCAAGTCTCTCTCCCAACCTGCATTCTCCCAATTTTGAGCAACTGAATGCCATGCCATCCACCCTCAGTCAGCTCAGCTTTCAGTTTGTGGTCAGCACTGCAGCCTACAGGGCCAACTTCTGGCAGCTGGGACAGTACAAATGGAGATGGGGCATCTAGTGGCACCAGCAGTACTGCCCTCAGCACACAGTGACACTGACAGCAGCTCTCTATTCTACACCAGTGTTCCCTCTAAGCTGAGCAATCTGGAAAGGAAAGAGTTGCAAGGTCACTCTAATGAGGGTTTCACCCGAAATGTTTGCATTCACAATCTGCAGGATGTTTCCTAGTAAGATACAGGTTTAACTCTATCATTTTCAGATTGCTCAGCTTAGAGGGAACACTGTTCTGCACCCAGCTGGATCACAAGAGCCATTCTCTTGTCGGAGTTGTAGAGTGTCTCCCGGCCAGCACTGATCAGAGGAGGGGGTTCTATTTTAAAAGCATTCCATTTTTTTTTTTTAAGTGAAGCCATTAAGCTGAGGGCACTTAAAAGCATTGGTTTAGGAGTTTCAAGCACTTACCCATTCAGGGTTAAATTTTTGCTGATATACAGCCAATAGGATCCCTGAGTGGCATAGCCTCTTCATTTTTGCTTCCCATGGAATACTGGGTCCTTTCTTCCCGCACTTTCTTGGAGGAGGAAGGAACTCCCTGGAGAGATAAGAAAAGATTTGTTTCTTGTGTTGTTTTAACTGTTTTGAATTGTAGTTTGCTGTTTCTGTTATCCATGTCAACCTTCCCTCTATTACTGTATTCCCCTCTTTTTATTGTGTCCTTTATTCTCTTTCTTCCCCTATTCCTAGTCTTCCCTTTCTCCTCCCCCCCCTCTTTTTTCTCTTATTCCCCCGCATCCCTTTCCCTCCTCCTTATTGCCTCAATTGCTAGTTTTTCTTCCCCTTTTTTACTTTTCTTTTCCCCATGGCTGTGCATTGCTGTGCTGTTGCGCCGAAGGAATGCCATGACCAAAGAGGTCAGCGGCTCCCCCGGCGCATCTATCGGATGGGTCGCAGGGTGCCTGCGCCCATCCAACCTAATTCCTGTGTCCTCCAGCAGTCAGAGCGCCGGCGGTCAGTATGTGGGCGGCCGGACGCTTTCTGCTGGGCGGGGTGCAGGGGCCCGCGTCTGAGCACTGTCGGAGCTACAGATGCAGGGGGAAAGTGGGCTGCCCGTCTCTGGAGGCGGGGGGGCTGTAGCAAGGGGACATTGCAGGCGGAGGGTGGGATCTCATCTCCTCCTTCTGCCGGTCTCAAGGCCAGAGTATTGGAGCCGCAGACTCCATCTCTTAGCAGTGGTATGGCCCAGTCTGTAGGTGCCAGTGCTGTTTTTGAACAACTGGCTGTCTCTTACAGTTCCCCAGGGTTAGGGCAAAATCAGGTAGCTTTAGGTGACCCTGTTAGTGTCGCAGGGAGAGTAGCAGGTGTATCTACCCTCCAGTCCATGGCTTACTGCTAATATTGCAGCTACCAACATGCAAGGTAGTAGTATCCCCCCCTCATGTCCGAGGGGTGGTTGAGAGATAGAGCCCGCCCGTCTGGGTCCCAGATCATGGGTATACAGCCCTCTTATGCACCGCAGCCTATGTCACATATGGCTCCTGCCCCAAGGTTCCTCTATGCATATGGGCATCCAGCAACATCTCACGGACCCCTGGCATATCATCCGTTGCTGTCAGGTGCTGGCATCCATTGTGTGAGTGATCATCCATCCGATCATCAAACCTTAGCCACTGCCCCTCCTCACACCGCCCCACCCCCTGGGCCTTTCCACCTATGGCACCCAGAGATCCGGGTCCCGGTAGTCGCCAGTTTGGCGCTTCCATACCCCCCTCCAGCTCAGGCGGGGGCCCAGATTAATTACCAAAATTGTGTGGCACCTTATCCCCCGCCTTCCAATGATTTTTTTCTGCATGCTGCATAATTCTGCCGTGTCACGGTCAGGGCTCTTGCCCTACACAGATCAGAATCTGCTGCCCTGTTATCTAGTAGCTAGCCAGTAGTTCGTCCACCTGCCCCAGGATGCTCGGTTAGCACTTCAGTACCCCCTGTGGGTCCGGGCTTAGAGATTGGTAATGTTAGTGATAATGTTACCCTGGCTGTTATTGTGGATGTGGCTAACATGTCGTCTCTTCCAGTTCTTTCAGCATCTGTTGAAGGTATGGCGGCGCAGAATACACTGTTAACAACAGGGATTTCTGCTCCTCAACCAGAGGTGAATGTTGCTGTGGCTTCCGGGAGAGATTTGTCAGCTGACCCAGGAGCGCAGCCGGGAACGTCTGCTCAAAGTGGTGAGTGTGAATCTGTTATAACACATGTTTCTCCAACACGTACCCCTCCGCTTTCCAGCACTAGTGGGGACTAAGAGGATGAAGGGCAGGGTTCGCACAAGCTGTTGAAGATAATAAAAGACCAGTTATCAAAGCCCGCTAAAATAGTGCCTTCATTTATTACCCCCTACGGCTTTAGGAGGTCCCATGGTCCGGTGTGACAGCCCGGCTCTGTTAATCAGGGTACGTCGCAGCTCTAGAGACAGGATAGATAAAGGCTATTATGTTGATTTGTTCTGCCTCACGGCCAAAGCCAAGAAAAGCCTGATTGCAGCGTGTAGTAAGGGTGGTATGGGTGAAGAGGCCTATAAGACTCTTCCCAATTGGCTGAGAGGTTTTTGTATTTTTGCAGCCATATATGTTGAGACCAGACAGGGCTCTCAAGTCGATGTTTGGAGATATTTGCATCTCATTAACGATCTGGCGGTCAATGCAGGTGGGATAATATGGAGGAGGTACGATGAGAGTTTTCGTACGAAGGCCCATAAAATGCAGCTAAGTCCTTGTGCATGCAAGGATGTCGAGACTTGGATGGCGCTGATGCTTCCATCAGAGGAACCCGGGCAATCAGTGGTGGGGTCTAGGTTTCCGGTTTCAGGGAGGCGCAGTACTCCCCAAAACAGTAAGAACAGATGCTTTGCTTACTATAACGTCTCAGCCACCCAGCCAAAGATTGTACCAGGAGTTCTGCTGGTGTTAGAAGGGGTCGAGAGGCTGCAGGAAGTGGTAATTAAAGCCCCTTCACCTGTTAAGTTAGCTGTTTTGAATACTTGGTTTAGTTTATTCCCAGATGTTACTTGAGCTAGTTTCTCTGCTCAAGGTTTTCTTTATGGTTTTCAACTTCCTGTAGTAGGGGAGATTAGGTTGTCAAAGTCGTATAATTGGATGAACGAAAGTATATTGTTTTAATATTGGTTTGCCGTGTGTATTGCGAAGCGTACGCCACGTGTTACGTGACGTGGTGCGTTCGCACGGTAAAATACGCACGCACACACTCGCATTACAACAGTTAGTTATTTATATAATTTCATATTGGTTCTGTTACACTGTAATTCAGGAGCAGATAGTATTCGGTTTATTATTAGTCTATATATATATATATATATATATATATATATATATATATAGATATATATATATATATATATATATATATATATATATATATATATGTTGATTATATGTACATTGTAGTGTTATTAAAGGTTTAGGTAATAGGAAAGGTGTCATGCCTGATATCATATTGAAGCCCTAATCATCAGCAGCTGTCCGGTGCAGTCGGCGAAGAGATCTCCCATTGCATACTTTAGTTATTGATATTAGAGAGTAAAACCTTTGTATGATACTGGCTATGAAAAGGAGCAGACCCCCTGGAGAGAAGACCCCCACCTTTGGATTCCTTAGATTGAATCAACCTATTACCTGGCTGGCCTGGACCCACCCAACGTCTGGACCTATAGAAACAATCTACGTCATCTCTTTTGTTCACAATGAAACACTGACTGTATATATATTAGCTGCATCTCACTGGGGAGTCAGTCAACTCTGACACAATATTCTATACAGAATATTGTCCATCGGGTCCCGTGGTTGCGCAGCGTGCGCAAGCGATTGCAGCGGTATGTATGTATTATCTTTTGGTATTGGCTGTGCTGTACTGTACTTTATCATGATATAATAATGTATTGAATTGTTGACCATTTACATCTGTTAAAAATAAATCACTTTGTGCTTTGGACACACATTCAATTGATTGGGCAATGCTTATTTTAAAACGATAGAATTACTTTAATAATATGGGGGCTCGTGAGTTAGGAGTTACGTTACCGGCAGGTATGCAACGCTTACGATATTCGGTTCCTCAACAAAGGGTGGATTGACGGACGCGTCGCATAAAGCAGGAAAGAACGTAATGCGTCTAATACCTGTGGTTCACTGTGTGTTGCGAAACCGAATGTCCGTGTTGTTGCATAGACTGAAGGAACGCTAATTAGAATCTAGGGACAAGGAAGAAAAAAAAATGTTTCTTTTTATTGTCGTTTTAATGGTTTAAAGTGTATTGCATTGCTGTGTGTATGTGTACTTCCTGCTGTGCGTACGCAAACTTCCGGTAGATTTGCCACGTGGTTGAACAATTGTTTTGATAGTTATTATATGCATAGTATAATTACTTGTGAAAGCCTCTGAGACATTATTACGGTTGTTGGGAACTTTCAATTTTCTGCGCAGAAAAGGTGTATAGTGTGCGATTTTGTAACGTAGATACACTGTTTATTGTTGAGGTGCTCAGTTGCTGTCTGACGAGGCGGATTGCCCAACTGAAGGACGGTATACAGGGCAGGTATACCGAATGC